>NC_068982.1:98573505-98578344 GCF_001194135.2 Octopus bimaculoides
TATATATATATATATATATATATATGTATGTATATGTATACATATACATATATTGTGTGTATATATGTGTGTATGTGCATGTATATACACATATAGATTGTATGTATATATTATATGTGTGCATGTGTGTGCGTGTGCGCACGCGTGTGTGCATAAATATATGCATGCATACATACATATATATATACACACATACATACATACATATATATATGTTAACACACACACACACATATATAAATGTATGTATGTGTCTGTGTATATATATACATGTGTGTGTATGCATGTATGTATGTGTGTAAATATGTGTGTGAGTTTGTGCGTGTTTGTGTGTGTGTGTGTGTGTGTGTGTGTGTGTGTGTGTGTGTGTGTGTGTGTGTGTGTGTGTGTGTGTGTGTGTGTGTGTGTGTATAATACCCTTATGGAGTGGCAGTATCAAGCTTTTTATAATATGTCTTTATCAGCTATCTTTATGGGATAACTTTAAAGAATATTTTCATGAAAATAACTATATCAAGAAGCTTTATACGATATCTTTATCAGATATCTTCATACGATCTCAACATCTTAATAACTTTATGAAATACTATCCTCTGTAACTTTAACATATGTTTTTATCAGATGTCTTCATGAGATAACCACTTCAGATATATTCCTGAGATATAGAATCATGAAATATATTTATAAGAGTTAATGTCGGACTGTTGAAAAGAAAATATTCCTATAACTTTTGTTTCTCACGTATTTGGTAGAATGGCTTGTTTTATATGTCATTGTGATGACAGGATGTGATACACAGACCAAGTAGCAAAATACGCAAAAGAGCGCACAGTACACGTGTCACAAATTCACAATGCTGCAAGGTTTCCATGAACGATTTTTATTAGCATTAGAGAATTATCGAAGACTGGGATTAAAGATTTGTTTGTGCCATATTCCCAGTAAAACTTCTGTCAATTTCTCCCCAGGCTTTTCTTTAAGTATCGACAGGGCAGTTGGAGTTTTGTTAATGAAACCTTTTCGAATTCACATTTCTTTTGATTATTCTTCGAGTTTCATCATGTAAATGTACAAACAAAACATTTATCTAGCTAAATTTATTTAGTTATCTCGATTTTCATGCATAGATACATGGAAATCCTAACAGTAACGGTACTTTTCTTCAAGCTGAATTTTAAAAATAAATAATAAAATACTTCTAAAGCACAAAGTGATGAAATGGTCGTCGGATAACATTGACCTATAGTTTCGCGGACTCCGTAAACAGGCTTCGAAAAATCCTGTTAATTTTATCTTCTTCAACAAAAAAACAAAAAATAGAAGAGATACTTCAATCACTTCACACACGAAAAATCATTATCGCAAGTCACTGTCTTAAACATAAACACAACCCACACGAACATTTTAAATACCACGCCTCGCGATACTGCAGGATCTTACATGCGACGCTCATCCCCAATACGGCAAAACTGTCATAAATACTGGCTTTCTTCTTCAGAGCAAGAGAACACATCACCACTCCGCCGCCAAAACTAATAACCCTCAACAAAGCTCTAGTGATATCCAGAATGGTGTACTTGCACCATATTTGGGCTGGTACTACTGTTACATACACAAACATCCGAAGCTGCATCCAAAGAAAATGGACTTACTCCAGCCTCAAACACACAGACTAACTGTCTGCTCCCTCTGCCTTTTCTACCGTTACATACAGCCTCAAACACACAGACCATGTGTCTGCTCCCTCTGCCTTTTCTACCGTTACTTAAAGTAACCTCTGCTTCTCGGAGTTCGCTGCTTTCATTCTACCTTCACTCAGCACTTCAGACCTATTTGTCTCTCCTCTTCTGTCACTTATATTATTCCGCCACCTACAGTGCCCGAATGACTACTATATCCATTTGTTCCTACCCTGAACGTTACCCCTTGGAGTTCTCACCTTACAAGTGTTTGCCCCCCCCCTCTTCCCAGCAACTGTCCATTTGCAACTGTTCAAGAGGAAATTAAAGGTATCACTTGCACCACTTTTGAAGGACCTGCGAAGTCCATGGATAAAGTCCCTTCACCAGACCAAACCAATGCAAAAGGAAACATTCGTCAATTATATAGTGTTCCTGCTGCTTATAGTAGTAAACTGCATTTTCTTCTTGTGTCCTTGCAGTTAAATGGATTGGTCTATTTGATAAAAGCACACTGAACATTGATATAGAGAAGCACTGATGGTGTGTCGAGAAATGTCTACAATGGAATCAGTAAGTCAACAGTGTATCAATTCAAGTCCTTATTATCAAATTCAAAACCCTAAAATATTCCAAGTTACCTTAGCAGTCATTTTATTTTATTTTATTTTATTTTATTTTTTCATTAGAAAGAATAAAATACAAGAATTATATTTCCTTTTTATTTAGTTTTGAAGAGGTTAACAAGACGAAAAAGATATGTATATTTGAAATATATTCGAAAGTAGAAAGACCTTTAATATTAAAACCAATTCTGAGAGAGATTGTTATAGCTTTTGAACAGAAAGGAATTATATTGATCAGCATTTCTGATCAACCATATCTCTACAAAGATTTCTTTAACCTTTATTTCAGTCTTTTATCAAATACATGAACGGCAATTTCTTTAATGTATGCTATTCTCTGGCATTACTTTTATACATTTTTCTTATTTCACAGCAGCATAAGTTTAAAAATACTTAAGGATAAAAATGATGTCATGTTAAATTTCATTTCAAAGCTTCTTAGCGTATTTATTTTCTATTCTCTGCTTGTTATTTGTATTTGAACATCACTTATCTTTCGTAATCTCTTTAATATTACCACAACAAAGGAATAAATGTCTTTAGTTGCCCGAGAAAGCGTCATGAGGACAAGATAATAAAACTTTTGTTGTTCTTATACGTCCAAACATAAGTTACTGATAGAGTAAAAACTGATTTTTGTTTTCAGCTGTGGTAAAGGAAAAAAAGTAGAATAATATTCTAATATTCATCATTAATTTTAAGGAATGTAGAACATAATCGATCAACAAACAGGAAATAACTTAGGATTAGACTCGAATTGATGCCCATCAAAAGGAATCTGGCAATATAAATTGAAGTTCATTCACTGAATGTAACGGTCCTAATTGCATATGAAAAGGACACAAGAACACCGTTTGAATATATGTATTGATTTCTTACCAACAACCCTAACAATCGATAAACTATGACCTGTTTCATCAAAATTAAGATAACGAGAGAACTGTGGAGGTGAGTGAGGTAGTAGAACATCGTACTATCTGCGCTAGATTATTTAGTTTTTGTCCCTTCAGGTATTGAGTTCAAATTTTACCGTTGTTGAATTTACTTTCCATCCATCTGTGGTTAAATCATTATCTACCAGGACGATATAGTAGTGCATTTAATAGAGCGAACCTCTTTTAGCAAAAATCGGTCTTATTGCAAGGTAGAGAAAGAGAAGTTTTTAAAAGCTTGCTCGACACGTAAGCCATCACGATGTAAAATCATAAAATAACTCCAGTACGGCCACTGCCAGAGTTTCACATGATGCAGGAAATAATGCGAAAGTAACAATAAATTCGATTCAAACTGGAAATGTGTTGGAGGAAAAAAAAAAAAAAAAAAGAAAAAGATAAGGTTGTTCTATTTTAATTCATAAAGCGTTTCTAAATGTTAGTGATGTCAAGTTCGCGAAAGGTCGATAGAATTAACTATCCATTCTCTAACCAATCTTCCACCAAACCCACATAAAAACAGCGTTTTGTAAGAAATATTTTAGTATATTATCAACTAGAAACCAAATTTTTTTCCTACGAGTGCATCGCATTTTGACAGCCATTTTAATATAATTGTTGGTACTGTATATATGCATAAATAAATATATATACATGTACAATATGTGCACACAAACACATTCACAAAACATATACATATTTAGATCTAGATTCATGTATATATGTATATATATATATATACATACATATATATATATATATATATATGTGTGTGTGTGTGTGTGTGTGTGTGTGTGTGTGTGAGAAAGTTGGTATATATATATATATATATATATATATATTATATATATATATAATATGTATAACATATATATATATATATATATATATATATATAATATGTATAACATATATATATATATATATATATATATATATTAGATATATGCTTACATAAATGCATGCATATATATGTATTTATATAAATATATGTATATATTCACATATATGTACATACACATGCATGCATGTGTGTGTGTGTAGTATGCGTGTATATTTAAGTATATGCATTTATATACATTTAAACATATGCATGCACACACACACACACACACACACGCACACAAACACGCATATATATTTGAGTATTTAGACGTATGTATGTGTGCATACATGTATGTATGTATATATTTGTATGTATGTATGTATGTATGTATGCATGTATACAATTGCTCATACAAACCCAGCTACGATGCACATGATGAACTCAGCGGATCAGACTTGATAATATCGTTTTTCCATTTTTCTTTGACTACATTCCTCGGTTGTACCCACTTCTCGTTTCTACAGTCCACCCAACCCTGCTACAAACCCGCAAGTTATTGATCTATGTAACATCAATATTGATTGCATACCATTTCTGGAATTGCAGAATCCTGTTTCGTCTTTGGACGGAACATAAATCAAACAAGATTGTTTGGTTCATTTCGTTATTTTTTTCTTCCATTTTCATCTTTTATTTATTTATTTGTGTGTGTGTGTTTGTATAATGTATATATGATAGACGTTATGTGCATGGCTGTGTGGTAAGAACTTTGTTTC
>NC_068982.1:98578590-98582045 GCF_001194135.2 Octopus bimaculoides
ATCACCTTTTGAGAAAAGAGGGAAATGTAAAGTACTCACTGCGAATTCCCAATGTCTCTCGTAAAACCTTGTTTAATACTTTTTGTTATTTCCGTAACTTGGTTTCTTATTTCTTTATTGTCCACAAAGGGCTAAACATAGAGGGGACAAACAAGGACAGACAAATGGATTAAGTCGATTATATCGACCCCAGTGCGTAACTGGTACTTATTTAATCGACCCCGAGAGGATGAAAGGCAAAGTTGACCTCGGGGGAATTTGAACTCAGAACGTAGCGGCAGACGAAATACCGCTAAGCATTTCGCCTGGCGTTCTAACGTTTCTGCCAGCTCGCCGCCTAGCTATTTCCGTAACTTGGTTTCGTGCTTCCATCCAAGCATTTGCTCAGTTATTTTCAGTGGACCTCGCCGGAGCATGTCACGTGATGTTTGACATCGGTGGTATTTGTCTGCTCTAAAACTGGAGGCTTAAAATGGGAGACGTCATTTGGAATGCTGATTTTGTTTTTCCGTCTCAGATTATACCTATAATGTCGAGTATGGTTTATATTAAAAACCTAGCAGTTATTAAAGAAACCACTGATACGTTAACTAAGTTACATCGTCAACAGATATGAACACTGGCACAAGAACGATTGCGTGGTTAAGAATATCGCTACACAACTGTATAGCTCCGGGTTTGATCCTATTGAACGGTACCTTCAGAAAGTGTCTTCTGCTATAGAATTATATCAGCCAAAATTTTATGCATAGAATTTTGTAATCGAAAACTTTGTAGATGACAGTAATATGGATTGTCCCTGTTCTTGGCTGGTTAACTTTATTTGTCGACTAGTTACACATCAACATCTGATCTTTGAGTGCATTTTACGATGATTAACTTATGAAAAATGACTTTACGTCTATGATTAAAATAATCGTTGAATCTACCCATAAATACCATTGATTTGTTTCATAAAGAAGATGGAGAAGCCCCAATCGAACTTATTCTCTACCAGTGTATTACTGGTATTCATTATTTTTACTTCCATGAATGGAAGGCAAAATATATTTTGTGTCATTGTGTTGTGAGTGAGGGACATTGATGTTAGTCGTCATTAATCAGAGAGACGGATGGCTAATGACGGAGGAAGGAATATAATTTAACCCGTTGATTGACTTTTGGATCAAAGAGATTATGAAGACAGTGAGCTTTATTGGTGCTGTTAATGGTGTTGACTTGAAGACACTGGAGAAGGAGAGAGAGAGAAACAGCCAGACAGACAGTGTGTGTGTGTATGTGTGTGTGTGTGTGTGCGCATGCACCCTATAAAGAGGCCCTATGAAGGCGGTGAGCTGGCAGAATCGTGAGCACGCCGGGTGAAATGCTTAGCGGTATTTCATCCGCCTTTACGTTCTTAGTTCAAATTCCGCCGAAGTTGACTTTGCCTTTCATCCTTTTGTGGTCGGTAAAATTAGTACCAGTTACGCACTGGGGTCAATCTAATCGATTGGCCCACTCCCCCAAAATTTCAGGCTTTGTGCCTAGAGTAGAAAAGAATTATATGAAGAGGCTTACAACGTTGGTGGTTGGGTCCGATTGTCGAAGCGTTAAGCCGTGAGATATATAAAAATATAATACATGAGGACGGCCGAGTAATATAACCATGGTGATATCGAGTAAACATTAACCTAAAAATATTTGCTTAACAGTCCGATTAACCTTCAATTCTCTATACTCGCAGTGATAAATGTTTCAACTTGCCTATATATTAAAAAGAAAGGTAGACTTGAGATCCATTAGAACGATCGCCTCATCAATTCCATAAAATGCACCAAAATAAATTTATAGGAGTCTATATCTCTACCTCATCTATTTGGATAATGGCTGAAGTGTTTAAAAAGATCGTAAATTTGAGTAACATTAACGTATGACTGACTAGGCTGTCATAAGTGGCTAGCTATTCAGAAGGCGTTCAGTCGAAAGATTACTTAGGATAAAAAGAAACCAAATGATGTGCTACTAGTCTTTACTGACAGTGATGGGGATCTCACTCGAAATTTTATTGCATAGAACGCGGTAAATGACTTAGACGAAAAATATTTCATAAGACACTCATTCCTTTTTTTCTTTTCTATACTTTACTACATTCATACAACTCACGTACATAAACATATGTACATTAACTTGAACATCAATACAAACATAACTACATGCATGTAAAGACACACATGTACACTTCATTGGTTATCTTTAACCCCTTTGACATGAATTAATTTCTGCAAGAATAAGCAGCCAACTGCTTCAGGCTAAGGAAGATTCCGCTTCATATGATTATCCCTTCCTCTCAGAACCCTCCATTGAATTTTGTGTCTACTTGACGCAAATCACCGTCGGAACTACTAATAAACCTCGACCACAAATTTTATTTTGTATTTATAATGAAATCCGTCCTCACCTTATTATGTTCTGCCTTCATATTCCAAAAGTCTCTATCAGAATTTCCTTTTCCACTTTGAAGGATTTTACTTCATCTCGCCTCAATGAAAGAGCGTGTGATTGAATGCATTGATATATCTGTGTGTTTGTGTATTTGTATGCGCGAATTTGCGTATGCGTGTGCATATATTTGTGTGCGAAAACATGTGAAAGCATCTGCTTCAGAGTAAGCTTAAGTGACAACAAAAGTGCGTTAGCAATGCGTGTATATATATTCATGCCTATGAGATATCTCTATTTGAAAATCCATCATTCACATTGTTGCTGACCGGCAAGCCACGAGGTCAGTCTCTCTATGTGAAAGGTCTCATACTGAAAGCTTGTACGAAATTACAAAGACGAGAATGCCTATTGGAAAATCAGCAATTGTAAATACATGCATACATACAGTCATGTCATGTCATTCATTCAGTCATTCATTTACACGCACACACATATGTATGTATGTATGTATGTATGTATGTATGTATGTATGCATGCATGCATGCATATTTGTATGTATATGTATGTATGAATGTATGTAAATATATATACATATTTATGTGTGTATACATGCATACATATACAAACATATATACACACACATAGATAGATAGATAGATAGATAGATAGATAGATAGATAGATAGATAGATAGATAGATAGATAGATAGATAGATATACTGGCGCTGTATGGCCGAATAGTTAGAAAGTTCCCTTTGCAACCATGGGGTCCGGGTTCAATCCCACTGCATGGCATCTTCGGCCACGGGTCGACACAAAATTTATGAGTGAAACTGAATAAACTAATGCCATAAAAAATGGGCAGATGGATTGTACCTGTAATACAAAAGTACAGCCTTGACACAGGTTGCCTCATACTGAATCTACCTGAGAATTAATTCCGTTAACGGTACTAGTATTTGTGGAACAAATGACCTCTAATCATTGACTGTGGGTATACTGGGACACTGAATTTATATATATATATATATATAT
>NC_068982.1:98582423-98590187 GCF_001194135.2 Octopus bimaculoides
AATCAGGTGGTGCTGTTAAGTTAGACATGGCCTGGACCAATGTTTGGTCGAAACATATCTAAGTTTATCTAAGTTTATATATATATATATATATATATATATATATATATACAGGGTGCGATGGGGAAATTGTCACCATGTTATACTTTTACTTTCGCGCATGCGCATTGTTTGTTTTTAATTTTGTCGACTATACAGTATAGTACGGTCAGTTGGACACTGTCTGTGAGAAAAACAGCACCATGACGCAATTAACTCTGCCAGAAATTTGGAAACGACATGTACTGCTTGGTGTTCGCGCTGAAAGCGCCAATACAAACATTTCAGGGTGTTTGGGAGTCGATCTGAGGACAGCGCAAACTGAGGATGTGTACCGAGAGTGATAAAATCTAAACATCCAGTCAACATCACGGTATTTGGAATAACCACTAGTGATGCCGACGTTGTGCCTCCATTCATTTTCCCACACGGCCTCACACTCAACACGGAGGCCTATATCAAGTGCCTAGAAGAAGTAGTGCCGCTCTGGGTTAAGAGTGTGGCTCCTGAAGACCCTATGTCTGGCAATACGACTCTGCAGGATGCCACACAAGCAGGAGAACCCAGTCAAGGCTGTCAGACAATTTCTGCGACCACATCACCCCTAAAATTTGACCACCTCACTCCCCAGACTGCAACCCCCTTGATTATTATGTGTGGAGCACATTGCAATGTGCCGTTAATACGAATGTCTTTTCGTGGTTTAGGATTTGACTGTCCTTTTTAGCATGTAAGAAGTCTACATGGTGGTCTTCAATCCGTGTATAAATTTTTATACACTATTATATTATTATAAAAATATTTGCTTCTTCTGACTTTTGTTACGCATGCTGACCACTGGTATGGATTATTATCTTAATAATTTTTACCTTTGTATTTATATGTGTGTGTGAGTGTGTGTGTGTGTGAGTGTGTATGTGAGAGAGAGAGAGAGAGAGAGAGAGAGAGAGAGAGAGATAGAGAGAGAGAGAGAGAAAGAGAGAGCATGCGTGCGTTTGTATGTTTTTAATGTGCATGTACATATGCATGCATGAACGTGTATACGTACGTAAACATGTAAGTATGTATGCATGTATGTATGTATGTATGTATGTATGTATGTATTCATGAGCATTTCACCTGGGAACTCTGTTTCTTTCTCCCATCGCTGCTTATCTATGTTAGTTTCTTAGTCTAAGTATATCTGCGTAAAGTAACTACAATTTGGTATAATGCAGGCTCATTATACGCTTGGTCATTGGAGAGACTTCAACGCTGTGCTTCGATAAGCTTCTAGGTCGCAAGAGGCTAAGAACACTTTCATCTTTCAACTTCTCGGTTTCCTGTGCATGTATTGCTTTCCAATCTAGAGAATGTAGAATTTTCAGACTTTGGTGTCTTTCTGTGTTACCTCCTCTTCCCCCTCCTCTTCTCACTCCCTTTCTCACTCCCTCTCTCTCCCTTTCTTTCACTCTCTCTCCCTCTCTCTCCCTCTCTCTCTTTCTCTCTCTCTCTCTCTCTCTCTCTCTCTCTCTCTCTCTCTCTCTCTCTCTCTCTCTCTCTCTCTCTCTCTCTCGCTCTCTCTTTATGCGTACATAAATGGCTTGGTTGTGTGGTTAAGAAGCTTGTTTTGGAACCATGTGGTTCCATGTTCAGTCCTACCGTGTGGCGACTTGACCAGGTGACTTCTGCTAATACTGAGCTGACCAGTCGTGTGTGTGTGTGTGTGTGTGTGAGCGTGAGTATGTGTGTGATATGTGTGTTTAAGCTTATCTCCCTCCCACCACTTGACAACCGGTATTGGTTTGCTTACGTCCTTGCATCTTAGTGGTTTCAGCGGTGTGGTAAAAGAAAACTATAGGAAAAGTATCGGACTTGAAAAAGAAAATACATGCAGGAGTCAATGTGTTCGACTAAAACCCATCAAGGCTGGGGGCCCCAGGATGGTCGCAGTCTAATGACGGAAACAAATAAAAGATTTTAAAAAATACACGACTATTACTACTATCGACACACAGAGACACACACATACACACATTCGCACATACACGCATATAAACACACGCACACATACATTTATAAACAGACCGACAGACAGATAGAAATACAGGCAGGAAGGCAGGCAGGCAGGCAGGCAGGCAAACATGCATGCAGATAGATAGATAGATAGATAGATAGATAGATAGATAGATAGATAGATTCAGCAAAGCCATTAAAGTATCAGGCAGAATGTTTTGCGATATTTGTTCTGGCACTCTGAGTTCAAATCTTGCAGAGGTTAACTTTGCCTTCCTTTTTTGTTTCCGAGATCGATAAAAAAAAAGTACCGGCACAGGCGTGGCTGTGTGGCAAAGAGTTTGCTTCCCAGCCACATGGTTCGGGGTTCAGTTCCACTGCGTGGCACCTTGTGCAAGTGTCTTTTATTATAGCCTCGGGCCGGCCAAAGCCATGTGAGTGGATTTGGCTGATGGAAACTGAAGGAAACCCGTCGTATATATATGTATATATATTTGTGTGTTTATGTCTGTTCCCCACCACCACCACCACCACCACCATCACTTGAGAGCCGATGTTGGTGTGTTTACGTCTCCCTAACTTAGTGGTTCGGCAAAAGAGACCGATATAATAAATACCAGACTTACAAAGAATAAGTCCAAGGGTCGATTTCTTTGACTATAAGTTGGTGCTCCAGCATGGCCACAGGCAAAAATGACTGAAACAAGTAAAAGACTAAAAGGCATACAAAGCTGATTGGAGGAAAATGATACGTAGCGGATTGGACCATGATTTTTTTCGAGATCAGCGTATGATGCACTTCCTTCTCCGATCAATTCTAAATAGGATGGATAAATGTTATTGATGTGAGGATATGCATTGCGAGGCTATATTCATTCTTTGCAGGATATATTCCTAGTTGTATAACCGAGATCTGAGTTTCCTTTCTAAGTCATCAAAACAGCAATGGAGCAACATTTACTCAGTATAGAATCAATACACCCACACCTTGTTATTTTCCATAAGAAAGGCGAGAAAAGACAATGCAGGGTGCAAACAAAAGAAATCCAAGGTCCAGGCTTATGATTAGTGCTACCATTGTGATATCTGTTGTAAAATGTTCTCTCATAATTCTTTATTGGATCATAAACGTATTCATACAACAGACAAAACCATATCATTGTGATACCTGTGATAAAACTTTCACCATAAGGGAATCACAAATGGAAACATACTGCAAAAAGGCTTTATTACCGTGAAACCATTTCTTTCCAACAGCCTATTAAAAACAAGAAAAAATATATATTGGAACAAAATATTTATCGGTGAATTGTATGCGTAACTTTATTGTTTTTCAGGAAGGTGATGTCAATAATAAACACGGGTACGGGTACTGGTTGTATTTCACTTTATTATTCATCGATTCGTTGGCTATTTAAGCAATTAACTAATCAATTGTTTGATTAATCATTCGGTTTATTAATCATACAGTTATGTTTGTTAAAGTTCATTTGGCGCCATTTTCTTAAAAATTAGCTTTTAAAATATTATAAATAATCACGATATTACAAATAATCAGTCACGTGTCCAAGCCATGATGCAATAACGAAGCAACTTATGCCGTTGTCTAATTTGACTAGAGAATTCTGATTGCTGAATGACTGTACCTTGAGAAGGCTATATAGAGAAGCCATATGAAAGTGTATGAAATGTGATACACTTATTAATGGTGGAAATATTTCGAAAGAATCACCTGTATATAATATGATAAGAGAATACATATCTACAGAATAATTACACTATTCACGATATATGATGAGCTTACAAATGTAAATTATACATTCTTTTGTGTTTGTGTGTGCATGTATATTTTGCACATTTCCTTTGCTCAAAATGTAAATACATACAAATACATACAAATACATACTTACACGCATACACACATACATGATACATACATACATACATACATACATACATACATACATACATACATACATAACAGGCCAGATATTGTTGTTTGGTACAGAACAATAGAATTGTTGGAGCAAAAGGTCGTTATATATATATATGGAGTAACTGTACATTACAGAAATGAACGTACAATTTCTCGTAAGTCAGACCGCCCCATGGTGGTAGTAGACGAAATGGAAAAGGCGATGCCCCGGAGTATGGTGAGGGAGATGCGCTGGAAAAAATATGCACCGTCATAGAGGTCGGCTACCCTGCTGATATGAATATCTCTACGAGAAAGAAAATAACTAAAGATAACTGTTTAGAAACATCCAGCCTCTATACTCAGATGATAATTCACATTTATACCAATAATAGATGGTACACTTGCTTTGAGCGTAAATGCTTAAGTGACAAGTTGGGGTTTCCAGAAAAAGAAATCAACCAGTAAACTCGAACATTACAAATACATCTGTATGCGGAACAACAAAAGTATGCAAGACTTTTCTCAAGTTGAAAATGTGAATTTGATTTTTATATCTACATTCCAATGATGGAGTTTTGCATCTTTGTTAGAAACCAGCACCTTATTTCCAGAAAGATATCAACTAATTACAAATATAAGACAACCTATTTATGTACATACATACATACATACATACATACATACATACATACATACTGCTCTAACTCTTCGAAACGCCAGTGTTGAATGGTGGCAGCTGATGAAGGAAATGTTCTCTATGTGGCCTGTGTGTTTTTTGTACTTGTTTATCATTTTGTCTACGTTTTGTTTGCAATGTCCTGTACCCAGATATGCATCTATATATACAGGTAGATGTAAGTATGTACATACATGTACGTATATATGCATATACTCATTTATTATTTGTATTACATACATACATACATACATACATACATACATACATACATACATACATACATACACATACATACATACATACATACATACATTCATAATACAAACATACATACATACATATGTACGTACATATATATATAGTAGCCACGCATAGATTACATACATACATACATACATACATACATACATACATACATACATACATACATACATACATACATACATATATACATAGTAGCCTACCTGTTGGTCTGTTGGTATTTGATAATATTTCTGAGCTATTGTGTACCAGATAGCCAGGAATCCTTACATATGAGAAGTTGTTGTTGAATCCAGGGAAAAGTTATCTCTCATCTACTTAACGCTCTTGAATTCATATCTAAGTGCATTTATTCTTAATATCCTTTCAGAAATAAGGAAGGATTTAGGTCCATTACCTATATGTGTGTTTAAATAGTGTGCTTAAATAGTTTAAATAGGAGTAAAGCTCGAATCTAGCGAGCAAGAACCAACCTAAAGTATAGTTTGAAGAATATCGATGAATTCAAATGCTGTAGAGAATGAAGAGTTTCAAGGACAGGAGACCGAAACAAATTTTCCACCCTCACTGTAATAAAATATTTCAATATTCTATAAACTCCCTTTTATTTGTGTATATTTAGCTGGAAATATGCTATTATTGTTGATTCGTTCGTACTTTCTGATGACTCTTGCCAGACTAGTGTGAAGTTACGATGGAACAATGATAAACAGTAATGGGCTGACCTTTCTGCTTCTTTAGTTACCATCGTCAAACTGAACGGAGTTTCTTATTTTCAGTATTAGAAATAGTATTATACAAACATGTCTTTTTACTAAGTTGTTCCAATAAAAATGTAGCTATAAATAATTCTTTCTTTCTATTATAGGCACAAGGTCTGAAATTAGGAGGCGGGGCAAATCGATTATATTGACCCCAGTGTTCGACTGGTACTTATTTTATCGACTCCGAAAGACTGAAAGACAAAGTCGACCATGGCTGAATTTGAACTCAGAACGTAAAGAAAGATTAAATGCCTGTTAGCATTTTGCCCGGCGTGTTAATGATTCTGCCAGCTCGCCTCCTTACTGTTGCTATAAATAATGGTTCCAAATTTTGCCACAAGTGCAGCAAATTTGGGGGAGGGGATGAGTACTTATGTTATCGACCCTGAAAGATGAAAGGCAAAGTCGATCACGGCGCAATTTGAACTCAGAACGTAGCGACGGGCGAAATACCGCCAAGCATTTCGCCCAGCGCGCTAACGATTCAGCCAGCTCGCCTTCTTACTGTCGCCATAACTAATACCTCATAAAATATCGGGCTAAAATCCTTTCAACAGAAAGCAAGTCATGTCATCAAAAGTGTTTCCAGTGCTGGCCATCACGTCTTTTCGTTTCATTCATAATATATCAAGGGCTGCGTTATCTAAAGTTCCCTCCTCTTTTATATGGAATTATTAAGGAAAGGAGGGGAGGGGAAGAATTGGCTACAATTTCTAGCAGGCTGAATTCCCTTATTGGTTGGAAGGAATAACACCTTTCCCTTCGCCATACTTCCTTTTCATTTCGTTTTCCTCTTATGTCTAGGGTAATGATATGGTCTACAGAAACGATGAATAAGCGTTGGTTGTTGTTGTTGTTGTTGTTGTTGTTGTTGTTGTTGTTGTTGTTGTTGTTATTGTTGTCGTTGTTGTTGTTGGTTTTGATCTTGTTATTGTTGTTGTTGCTATTATTGTTGTAGCACAACCTTGAACAAGCAGAAATATGACCGTCCATTTTTTGGGTTTTTGTTTGTTTTTTATCTTTTCAGACGTACATTATCAAATGTACGTCCTTTCCATTTCTAAGACAGCAAAGTGTAAATCGAGGAGAAACTTAGCTGCTATTCCTGCCAGGCCAATCAACCACCTAGATGCTTCTTCGTTGACTCATGGGGACAACGGTAATATATTCATTCGACTCTATCATTTCTTATCAGGACAGAAAAGGAAAAAAAGAAACAGAAAAGAACAAAAACAAAACAAAATGTGAAGATTGCTAAGACATGAATTGATGGGGTGGGGGCCTTGAAAAGTAAAAATAAGCTGAAAGTGAGTTTATGAACAGTGAATATATTCCACAAATCATTTCATTCAATCATCATTATTCAATTACAGCGAATCCTCAATCCTTCCTTGATTAGAATGGATTACACGTAAAATATTTGGTGACAAGACAGCGCAGAAAGCGAGAAAAGATTGTTGTGTTATCCCATCCCTATTACATATTAAGAAAGACAAGTTTGGATGGGGGTAGTGGTGATGGTGCTGTTGTTGGCGACGGTGGAGGAGTTGGAAAATATCTTAGCGGTAGTTGTGGTTAATGTACGTATACACACACATATATATATATGTGTGTGTGTGTGTGTGTGTGTGTGTGTGTATATATATATATATATATATATATATATATATATATGTGTATGTGTATATATATATACATACATATATACATACACATACATATATACATATATATATGCATATACATACACAAACATATATATACACATATATATACATACATATATGTACACGTCCATACATACACGCACAAACATATATATATATGTAGTTATATATCTATGTATGTATATACATGCACTCACTCACACATAGATACATACATACATACATACATACATGCATGCATGCATCCATCCATACATACATACATATTTACACACATATATGCATACATGCATGCATAAGCATACATCATACATGGTTGCATACATATATACGCACATACATGCATGAGTGCATACATTCATACATACATACATGCATGCATGCATGCATGCATACATACATACAAACATACATGCATGTATGCATGCCTTCATAATACCT
>NC_068982.1:98591448-98592051 GCF_001194135.2 Octopus bimaculoides
ATATATATATATATATATATATATATATATACATGTATGTATATATGTATGTATATATGAATGTATGTATATGTAATATGTATATACATACATATTGTCCAAAGTTTGCGCTGAAATGTCATTCTTGAAATTGACGGCATGTAAAAAGATAAACAACACGAAACACCTTCAAAAAAATACAACTACAAACAACAACTACAAACAACAACAACAACAGCGATAAACGTTTCATTTGCTACAATGGAGACGACGTACGGGGGAGACAACATTACAAGAACAAAGAAAGCCATAACGGCACTAATAATGAGAGCATGTCTGAGACATTGGAATGAGTGATGGTAGCAAGCGGGCACGCTGCACACATTCGATGAGTCATCTGATGTCATGACGTCATCGTTCGGGGTATTGCATGATTACACTGCATTATTCTTTCCATCATGTTTTTCTTGCCGCTTTCCATATTGTGTGGTGGACTGTTGTGTTTCGTTTAGTATTGGTTGGCTTCTATTGCATACGTCTTCCATTCATTCCTTGATATATATATATATACGCACATACATATGTATTTATATATATATATATATATATATATAGATATATATA
>NC_068982.1:98593274-98593732 GCF_001194135.2 Octopus bimaculoides
CATATGTAATGATATAAAGAGTGTCAAACATCTTTGTATATAGGTGTATATATCTGAGTAATGAGTGGTGGGTAAAGACATAGATAGATAGACAGACAGACAGACAGACAGACAGACAGACAGACAGATAGACAGACAGATAGATAGATAGATAGATAGATAGATAGATAGACAGATAGATAGACAGATAAATAAATAGATATAAAGAGAAAGAAAGAGTAAGAGAGAGACCCCAAAAAGTATATACATACATATACACGCTCCACATGCTGGCATACAAGTATATGTTTCATATGTGAGTATGTGTGTGTATGTGTGTGTATGTGTGTGTATGTGTGTGTATGTGTATGTTTGTATGTGTAGTTGTGTGTATATATTTACATAAATACTACACACATACACACACCACATACTGACATGATTTTTTGAGTAACCACGTGCTTGTGTATGTATATATA
>NC_068982.1:98595084-98609469 GCF_001194135.2 Octopus bimaculoides
TCTTATATATATGTATGTATGTATATATATATACATATATATATGTATGTATATGTATGTATGTATATATATACATACACACGTATATACGCAGAGTGATATTCAGAACGAAAAGAGAGAGTTTGTTTGTGTGTGTGTGTGTGTGAGAGAGTGTGTGTGTGTGTGTGAGTGTGCGTGCGTGCGTACGTGCATGTTTGCGTGCGTGCGTATGTGCGTGCACGGGCTTGAAGGAGAGGTGGTATCTTCCAAAAAAACGTGAAGCCTAAGAGATTCAGTGAATTGTAGATAAAACTGAGATGTTCTAACTTTCACTAATCACATTATAGAATGTGAAAGAAGCGAAATAACTCCTTCCGGGAATCGAAATGTGATTGGATACTCTGTTCGATGGAACATTCAATAGTAGTTAATCTATTTCATTCGCCATTTTGGTATTGGTAGTTATAGTCTCAATTAGTCAGTACTTGTTCATTAATTACTACCTTGTTAAGATGGATTTTCAGATACCAGTTAATTTAGTCATAGATACACTTTAATTCAGTCTGGTACTTATTTTATCGACCAAAAAAAGGGTCGATAAAACCCCGAAAGGATGAAAGGTAAAGTCGACTACAGCAGATTTTGAACTCAGAACGTAAAGACGGACAAAATGCCGCTAAGAATTTTACGCAGCGTTATATCGATTCTGCCAGCTCACTGCCTTAGAAATATTAATAATAATAGTAAAAGAACAGGTTCATTATGTCTAGAATGTTTTGATTATAGATTTATTTGTTTAAGCAGGTCTGAGCAATGACTAAACAACAATAGTTTCAGTTTTAATAATAGCCAGTGACCCAGTAGTTAATCAAGGGTAAGATAACCCATTTTACAAAAATATGCACCAAATGAAGTTGGCGTTATAAATTTTTTTTTACATAATCGCAAATGCGTAAATTGGGACAAATTTTTTAAATGAATGATGAAAGTGTTGGACATGTTCATTTTTCCTGTTGGCCTGCTTGTAGGTCAATAATTTGTTTATATTACTGGTATTTAGTATTGAATTAATAAGATGGAATAAAACAAGTTATATTAAATATAGCTATGGAAACTTCACTGGAAATGACCAGAAAAGAAAACTGAATTTTTTTCAAGTATTTCACATTCGTTGTAACCGAGGTAGTTATGCCTGTGTGTAGAAATGCATTTGATTCCTTCGGGCAGTATCATCATTCTCAGTACCAGTTCTTTCAATACTTATCGTCCTCAGTTCAATATGGAGCCTATTGAATCGGCGTCTTAGCACCCAGATTTCGCTTAGCAATTTTGAAATAATGCTGTTTTCTAATAATGACATAACATTGTGGATGCGGTGTTTCAGTGTCTGCGATTTCCTAACTGATAATTTCTAATATACAATTGTCTAAGTTAAATGATAAAAGGGTTGATGAGACTCCGTTGCTGAATTGTATTCAAGAAATTAGTGGGCCTTAATCTAGCCCTAAGTATATCGGTCTGCTAAGCAGAAGTCAATAGTTGATATACATTCACTATCGCTACAGTGTTTGCGGTTAAAATAATTAATTCTCAATTCTCCATGTCCATCTGTGAAGAAGTACCATGAACTATTTACATTTCACTATTGTAGACTGCAAGAATATTGTATTATTAATGAGTGTTTCCATCGTTTGATAGAAGTTCTACTATATATATATATATATATATATAGGGGGAGAATTAATTAAAAAACAAACAAAAGACGAAGACAGGTGGTGTAGACAACAAACAGATATATTAGTTTAACGCTCGGGAAGTGAAAAAGTCTTTAACGTTTCGAGCCTACGCTCTTCCACAGAAAGGAACACAGAAAGAAACAAGGAGAGAAAATAAAGAATGTGTAGTGGCTAGAGATTTATCATGGCGAAGTAGTTGAATAATATTCTTAAGGCCGCAATTTACTCACACGCAGCATCTTTCAGAGCTTGTCACTAATTCAGTTCTTAACCAAATTGAAAACTGTTAAGATTTTTGAAGAAGACTGGTCCCTAGCTACATTTTAGCATAAAGAAATTGAGATTTGGTCCAGTAGAAAAAGTTTCCATCAAAATTTGTCGCAACGTTATAGGAGAGTAAGTAACGCGTCCAATCAAGTTTAGATGTAAATAACTTTTTTTATTTTAAAAGCAAAAATCGTTTATCTTAGCTTCAATGATAGAAGAAAGCATGGGGAATTTCATAGTCTTTGGCCCATGCAATAAAAAAAAAAGTTGTGAGTTAAAATATCATGGAAAAAAAATAAAGCACAAAATTGGATTTAAGTATAATTAACTTTTTTGTTTTAAAAACAAATTATATTCTAATTAAGCTTAAATGATAGAGCTCAATTCGAGGAATTTCATGATATCGATCTCATGCAATTAAGTTTTAAAAGAAAAAAGTTATGAGTGTCTATTTCTCAAAGTTGAGGGTGATAATATAGTTCTATACTCTTTTTATGAATACAGTTCTATAAGCTGACTTTTAATATATGTCACCGGCATCATTGAGGTAAGGAATTGATCGCTAATTGACACATGACACATTATTAATTGGCATAATAGCACAGCCAGGAGAAAGTGCGAGCAAGAGAAATAATATTCTTAAGATTATAAACCTGGAAACGTTCAGGACAAGTTATTATATCTGGTAAAGTACAGAACAAGAAAATTTTTATTCAAAATATTGCACCGGAGGAATGATGAATCTACAAATATTTTAACCCATCCCGTACAATGATAAAACTAAATGTTGTAAATTATTTAGTCTGGCGCTACAAATTGGAAACTTTGCATTTATGTAAGAAACACTTATTGATGTGTGAAAGAAAGATTCCACCATGACTATAATATAAAGAACTTTTTGAGATTCTACAAAATAATTTTAAAACTAAGTAGATTTATTTTAATTATCAAAGGTGTGTGCCAGGCTAAATTTGGCGAGATGCAACAGACCTGAGACAAAAAGTAATTTGGTGCCAAATGAAGAAGAACCTGTTTTTAAGAGGGATAGCAACTAATAATAAATCTATGGTTGATGAAGTTAAAACTGTCCCTAGTTTATAGTGATCGCTGCTGTATGGATGATCGGGAAGAATAATGGTTAAACGAACCTGAATATCGTAAGATAGTATCATTGCTGATCGGCAAAGATACTAACATGAAGTGGAGTGAGCAATAATGGTGGAAGGTGCTGAAACCGATGTAATTTCCAGTTGAAGGGCATGTCCCACTGAGCAGCTTCTACAGCAACATCGTCGAGCATAATTATCAGAAAATATTGACAGTCATTTTGAAAAGACAAGATGACTTTTTGGGAAGACTTCTCGGAAAGATATGCCGACATCTGGGCTCAGAAAAACAGAAAATAATGAAAGGTATACAGCAAAAACAATCTGAAAAGTCTACATTTAAAAAGAGAAGCTTCTTCTTTGGCTTCATTATAAACTATTTTTATAAATAAGGTTGGAAACGAGAAATATTGTACAGAAGGTTAACTAGTTGAAATATGTAACTTTAACATTATAACAAACATTAACAAATACAATACGAGCAATAAACTACAGGTTAGCTAAAAGCTGATATCTCGCCAAATAGACTGCCATCGGCCTTTTCTCGATAACAGTCGTTAGTTATTGCATATTAACGGCTAAATACTGCTGTCAAACTGTTTGATTTTATGTGATACTGTTAAAAGCTGTTGGTACATCAAAGAGACATTAACAGCTGAGCATTGACGTACATAAACGTTTTCAGCTTTTCTAATAAATTTTAAGAAATTGCAAATAGACAATTTGCTTACAATAAACGAATGTGTGAATTCGTTTTCGTGATTTTTATGATGTGCGACGCAGAGCTAGCTACAAATAGATATCAAACTGCGGAAAATGTTCGCCAATGTCAGCAGCTGCAGGACAACATAATTGATAAGTGTTTCATTAGCTTGCAGTAGTGAGTTCAATTTCTCCCATATGTGAATCTTGAAGAGTTTAGTGCACCACCTGAAAGTCTTTGACCAATATAGATATATAACATGAAAACAGAGTCTTCAAGTGGTGTACACATTATTCACTGGTTTATAGCCTTCATAAATTCAGACATTCACACACGTGATATATGTATGTTTGAGTTTATTGAGAACACATTAATGAAATCAATAGATATTTCTACATCTCTAAGTTAAACCTGGGAGAGATATGTGCGAGTGAGTTATATATATATGTGTGTGCGCGTGTGTATGTTTGTGAGTAATAGCAAATGAAAGAAAAACTATTTGATGCCGTAGAATTTATTAAATGTAATCGACTGGCAACAACTGTCAGTATCATCACACGAAAGACTCTTCTTCAGGTCGCTATATTGAAATAAAGTTCAAAGCAAAGTGCAAGAGAAATATTAACAGATGAAAGTTTTTCCTAGTTAGCTAGCACAAACCTCGTTTTGATATTACCTTATCACAAATATTAATTAGCATTAAATTGAGAGTTTTCTATTCTTAAGACAATTAAAATAACTTTCGTGAGTAGAAGTTCAAAAAAGAGGAAACTGGCATCCAAAAGGAAAATATGGGTATAAAATTACAAAAACAAAATTGCCATAAAATTTGACAGACTTGATACAATACGTGATTGTATTATGGATTCGGTATAGGGAATGATTGAGAGAGGAGAAACGTTAAAGCACTGACACAGCGAGAAGTTCTTCTGTACTCATTGTCGGTAGGTTGACTCAGAGTTTGTAATTCAGAAATGACATGAAACAGATTCAAATTGAAACAAGATTGTATGAAATAATTACCGAATTAACGCTTTTGCATAACTGACATGGCTCTGTATGCACCCAATTCAGTCACATATCCCACCCATCAATTTTAGCCAATTCTAATGCATAGATAATTTTAGTCTAGTGTCGTTCGGTATACAGATATTGCTACAGGATCACTTTTCTGTTCATAGTTCATAAATTTACTGCTTACTCTAAGAGCACGACTTCCATCAGCCAGCCAGGTAAAAATATAAACCACAAAATGTATGTCTCTCTTCTCTGTAATTTACAGCCTTTGGGTTTTATTCTTTTACTTGTTTCAGTCATTTGACTGCGGCCATGCTGGAACACCGCCTTTAGTCGAGCAAATCGACCCCAGGACTTATACACATACACACACACATATACGACGGATTTCATTCAGTTTCTGTCTACCAAATCCACTCACAAGGGTTTGGTCGGCCCGAGAGGAAGATACTTACCCAAGGTGCCACCCAGTGGGACTGAACCCGGAACCGTGTAGTTAGTAAGCAAACTACTTACTACACAGCCACTCCTGCACCTTACAAATCTATAAATATATACACTAGACTAAAATTATCAATACTTTAAAATTGGCTGAAATTAATGGATTGGCTGACTGAATTGGGCGCATATGGAGCCATGTAAGCATTGATATCGTGTTCACTTCCCAGTGGTTCGGCCCATCTTTTTTTTTGGTCAATTTTAAATTTTAGTCGCTTGAAATGGAGTATATATTAAATAAATAATATATAATTATAGTTCTTATTTAAAAAAGACCTATGTGTGTCGCACTTCTCCGTAATTTACAACCTTTGGGGTTTGTTTACAAATTTATAAATATATACGCTAGACTAAAATTGGCTGAAATTATTGGGTGGGATATGTGACTGAATTGGGTTCGTACGGAGCCGTGTAAGCATTGATGTCGTGTTCAATTCCCAGTGGTTCAGTCCATCTTTTTTCGGTCAGTTGTTTAGGTTTGGTCGCTTTAAATAGAGCTTATATTAGATAAATAATATATAATTATAGTTATTATTAAAAATGACCTGTGTGTGTCGCGCTACTCTGTAATTTACAGCCTTTGGATTTGTTTACAAATTCATATATATATATACTTTACAGGACCGTCTCCCGCTTATGTATACAGTCGCATAGATCTTATTGAAAATTGAGCTTAGCATTTTGAAAGACAGATGTATATGTAAGATGTATAGATAGATACCTATGCTTTGGCGACTTGTTTGAGTAGTCATGTAAGTAGACAAATGAGTGTAATCGTACGAGGGTATCAGAGAAATGTTTTTGGGTGTATAGCATTACTTTCAAGTGAATCAAAAGTACATATATCAAGATGATTTTGAAACCGGGATAGTTCATTAAATAAGAATTTTGTCCGTTAACCTGGAGTAATGCCTATAATATACTCTGTGATATTAATCTGGAATATCCTCGAGTACAGTTGGATTTAAAGTCGGTAGAGTACTAAGCTCATATACTATTGATTCTTTCTAAGAGCACGCAATATTCACCTTGAATATTATTATAAGCTGTAGCAACAACTTATAATAACTTGGGATAAGTTTCCATTTGACAGATCCACTCCTATATAGGCAAAATAACGCTCCGTAGAAGTGAAGAAAAAAATTAAATGATTAGGAGAGGTGAGGATAAAGGATTTGAACAAGGAACAAGAGAGAGAAAATTGGGGGGGAGGAATACAAGAAATCAGGGAAGAGATGGGCTGGATCGATATGTTGGGGAGCATAAGGGAGTATAAAGTGAGAAGAAGAGATATGTTATAAAGATTCTGGAACATAAATATTGAGATTTCAGGATGTTACAAATGGTGGAGGATATTGGGAGTGAAACCGCTTTGGAGTTTGAATGCATCCGAGACGAATATATTTGAAAGCTTGCAAATTGAATTTCCTTCTATGTAAGTCTTGTAGAGCTCAAAAAATATTGCTGTATTCACATGTGATCATTCAGAAACTTTAATCAAATGAGACTGAACTGCCATTGGAAATAAAAGCCATCTTAAATATACATAATGTTCAAAGACACGAAAAAAAAGCATGCATTGACATTAACAAATCAATGAGTTATTTACAACATACTGCATTCGCAATATTTATCATTTCTACTTACAGTTCCTCATTTTGTCTCAGCACTTATATCTTCAGATATTTCTGAAAAAAGGCTTTGTACCCCAGGCAGACCGAGTACACTACCTTAGACTCATTTCACTACAGGTTTGACCCTTTTGTCCTATTTGTTGTTCCACGTCACTATTACAGGTGTTTCTTATACCAAAAGTGGTACCACTGCTAAAAATGGCACCATCACTACTTTTGCCGTCATCCGCAATTATTTCAAGCGGCTCAAGTTTAGAAACGATTTGGTCCGTATGCACCAAAATTCCTATTTCATTTCAGTGTTGTTTCCAGCTTGTCTCAAAGACTGTCACTCTGGCGTTGAATCATTTATTTAAGCACATTTGCCAATCAATGAAAGTGAGCATAAGCAAAAGTTGCACGGATATGACACTATGTCAAAGCCAGATTTTCTAACCACTCTACATAAGGAATTGTACTATAACTGAGCGATTAGCCGTAATAAAAACGTTTCAAACGTTTCTGTATATAGAAAGAACGTCTTTAATTCCATTCTAATTGTTTGAGCCATTTATGTGCAATTTCTTTTGATTGAGGATGATATGACTGCGTTTATCAGGAACACAGCCAATCAACTGTCGTAAGGACATAGATGATCGTCATGAAAATAATAATACATGTTTTAATGTTGTGCTCTTCCTTTCAGGAACACCAATCACATTTGGCCATCATGAAAAAGAATTAACTAGGACAAACTTCAGTCTGATATTAATAACATAGCTATGATTTATCAATACACGAGTCCAAGGATCTAAGTTCCTGAGTCATAAATGGAGCCTGTTACTCTTTTGAAAAATCGTTTATTTCTACACATTTAGAACATCTATGTACGTATTCCTCGACTTCGTATGAATAGCCAGGCCACTAAGAATCAAGCTTCAGGTAATTCCATGTTGCAATAATGTCACAATAGATATCGTATTCAACACTTGATGATTTGTTTCCATAATGCCTGAACGAAAAACTAAGATAACCATTGCAGGATATCGTTTTCCAGAGATAACCAATGATTAACATATTTATGAACTCTTGCAGCACTGGAGTTATTATCACATATTTCCTTTTATTCTGGAAATGACTTCGCCCGGTATCGGACCAAGCTGTGCTTCCGAAGCTAGTCAATTAAGGAGCAACACACCAGTTCCTATCAAGTATGAATCTATGATCATCAACCTCATCATTGAATCCAATGTCTCTCGGTCATTATCTCAAAGTGAGAGCGCATCGTGTCTCAATATCTTCGAAGATGTAAATCTTAGAAGTTCTATTCACTGACTCTGTGATTGGATCTAAGAAATCTTTCATAAATATAGCACTGGGTGGTTACTCTGCGATAAAAGTTCTGATAAACTCATTTGCACTTGTTGTCAATGTGACACCCAAAAAATATTCTGCAAATACACTTTTATAAATTCTCAAATGCTTTTTGATGAATATTTTGTTCAGGTAAATTTAATATTCCCTTGTGTGATTTCGTCAATAGTTCGACTATTTTGAGAATCTTTTGATAAAGAAGAATGCAGAAGATTGCGCACTAACATGAGATAGTTGCCTCTATAGTATAAAACTATGTTATTGGACATACATCATGTTAGTTTTATCAGCCATACACATCTGTGCAGGCTTAGGACATGTCGGAAAACAGCATTCGTCTTGGACTTTCCCTTCTACTAGACTGACAGCCTTCATCGCAGCTAAGTAACTTAATCTACCCTTACAAAAGCCTATCTAAACCATAGACAAGACCCCTGACAAGTCCTACCATTCCGTTTCAGAACGCACCTGGGAGTAATGGTAATTAAGGAGTGACTCCGTCGTTTAGTTAAAACTACATTAAAACTACTTTGGTAACTACCAATCAAAAATATTTAACAGTCCTAAAATAATTCCAGTTTTCTTTTCAGAGGAAGTAGATACAACCTAATATGTTTTAAGGCTAATCATCGATATGGAAGACCGCCTCCCTTCAAAATGGAATATCCTCAAAATAATAGTTCGTTGAATATACTTTGAGATAATCTCATACCTGCATTTCTCCGTCGATCGAATAAATCTTGGTATTCACGTTCACTTCTTCCTCGGTACTTATACCCAAACATATCCCGTCCTGGCAGTTTCTTTTTTAATACCATTCCCCAGCCCCGCAAGGTCTTCTCTCAAGTGCACTGAAAATGGTTTTGCAGTTTTTATGTCATAAAAGATTTGTGTCCATCTCAACAAACCGACAGGAATGTGTATTGACAACCACGATTCCTTTGTTATCATTATCTATTTGAATTTAATCATGGAAACACCGATGATCGAATTTTGCCAAATTTTCATTCCAGCTAACGAGTGAAAGGTAAATCCAACATATTAGACGATGGAAAAGAGTTCGAACAAATTATGTGATTAACACCTAATTTATAACCACCACAGATGTATAAATCTTTGTTTGGTTTTCATACAACTTTAATGAAGCATGCCCATTTGCTGCTGATGGTACATGCTCTATTATACTTTATTCAATAAGTTTTCTAAATTTAATAACTACGAGTAGAGAAATATAATTTAAAAGCTGAGATTCAATATTTAATATTTTCTTTAAGTTTAATGCTGCCCTTAGAGTATTTTAACAAACTGATATCTTCACCATCAGGTACTATGGTGTTGATTAATGTATTATTAATATTTAATTCGTCATTTCTAACAAGACCACGACTTTTATCACAGTTCGCGATCACTACTGCTATAATTTTATACTGGATGCCTGTTTCTCGAATGCCTTGAAAATAGATTATAATCGATGATCAATCAAGCTAGCGAAGTTGCAGATGGCTTTTACGAAATTTGAATTGACCAATGTGTCTCCAGAAGTTTTTTGGAATTAAGATAACCTGGCAACTGATATTCACTAGCATATCTAAACTGGTGTTATTCAGTTTAACTTGAAGTAAGATGGTTAGTTTCTTCGCCCTGTAGTGTAAATACATTAGTTTCAACATTAGAGCGTTTATCATCCAATTTGTTCAACACGCTCTACACTTTTTCTTTTTCTCTGTAGACCGATAAAAAAATTTGTATGACACAACATGAAAAAGTCGTCGACGAATGATATGATTCGAATTTGTGCTAGTTGATAATGAATTTGTTGAAGAATGTTTAAGATGGTTTGCAGCCATCACCAGAACAAAAAAGAACTGATAGATAATAACGGGCATAACGATCTTAAGAAGACACCAGATATATTTTTATCAATACAGAAGTTCTGTTGAAGGTCTCACTAACGGTTCATTCGAAAGTACTCAAAGAAATGTTTCAGTGAAATACTGCAGATGATAATGGCTAATGTGAGATTTAAAAAGAAGCTGGTCATTGCAGAGCTAACCAGGTTTATGTCTGTGTTAGGATTCGTCTGAACTCATTATGACGGGTCATGCTGTGAGTTTGATACGCTTGGTCAAGGGGATCAAACTGCTGAAGAGGAGTTGAAGCAAATGAAAATCATTGAGAGTATGTACCATATGTCAATAAATGAAGAATTTTGGAACAGCTGCAGTTGCACAGCTTCCTTTTATTCTTTGCTTTGCATATGTTGGACTTCTTTCCAAATCCTGAACATTTCCCTTTAACAAATAGAGGCTCATATCCTCAGGATTTTTATTGAGAATATTTCTTCTTTTTAGTTAGGTGATAAGTGTCTGCAACCCTTGGCTCTACTTCATGATAATAAGTAATCGTTGCATGAAGTTCACTCAGGTATTGAATGACATGATATTCATATGCAGCCGTTCCAATATTCCTTATCTAAATAATAAGAGAACAAAAAAAAAATGATTGCTAGAGAACTCAGGAAGTGGGTTTTCATTTAGATATGTTATATTGAAGACACAGCCTGGATGTGCCACTAGTCAAATGATTGAACAGTTGCGAAGGAGTCCTTGTCTACACGGGACTGCATTGACTTCTAAATTAATCAGCGAAAGAATCGTACTTGTTACCAAGCTATAAGCGTCCGATGGTGACGGTTGGCTCTCTTTATATGTTCTTATCAAACAGGTGCACGCCAGTGTGTATATGTGCATGCTCATGTACGCGTATTTTGTATATAAATATATGTCTACGTGATTGTTAGTAGTTATTTTTTCCGTCTAAATTTGGTATCGCGATGAGTGTTTTTTGCCCTAACTATACGCCTAACCTTCCAAACCATTCATCTTTGTACTTTTGTTTCTACGAACTTTAATCCAGAATATGACCAACATGATGTGTTTATATCTTTCCTAGGGAGAGAGAGAGACAGACAGACAGACAGACAGACAAACAGACAGAATATATATATATATATATGTGTGTGTGTGTGTGTGTGTGTGTGTGTGTGTGTGTGTGTGTGTGTGTGTGTGTGTGTGTGTGTTCTTTAAAAAAATATAAAGACAAATAGATTCTAGATACACTCTAATGTAAATGGATGATGTGTGTGTATGTGAGTGCAAGTGTGTGTGCACGCGTGTGTGTGCGCGTGTGTGTGTATGCGTATGTATATATGTGTGTATATGTATATATTTGTGCGTATATGTACATAACATGAGTGTGCATGTCAGTTGTATGTATGCTTGTATGTATGTATAACGGGAAATATATTTTAAGTGCACTGTAAATTGGTGATGCGTGTAAGTGTATGAGCGTGTGTGTCTGTGTGTGTGTATAGGTGCGTGTGAGTGTGTATGTGTGTGTGCATTAGCGGTTACCATTATACAGCACCAACAAAATATATCCCTATTTTATTTTACCCTCTGACACTAGACATTTCTACACGACTGAGCAGGCAACATCTTCACCGCCCTCAGATTCCGCTTCATATGACTGCGTCTTTGAAACTAACTGAAGAAGTCAAGCGACCGGTTGCATTTGATGCTGTGTGACTTGACCCAAAGGTCATTTCCTCTCTCTCTCTCTCTCTCTCTCTCTCTCTCTCTCTCTCTCTCTCTCTCCCTCTCTCTCTCTCATTCTCTCTCTCTCTCTCCGTGTGAGTATGTGTGTGTGTGTGTTAACATTAGTATGGGTTACTTAATTCATAGTATTCACTTGCTCATGTTCATATATTCGTATACGTCTGTTTTTAATGTTGAGTCTTTTTTGCCAAATTTGTTTTTCTCTCCCCCGCCGTCTCTCTCTCTCTCTCCCTCCACCTCTGTGTGTGTGTGTCTCTATCTCTCTATCTCTCTCTCTCTTTTTCTCTCTCTCTCTCCCCACTTTTATTATTTTCCCTTGACGTGGTTTTAAAAAATGCTGGGGCAGCTAGACAGCATTTTGTTTTACTCTTGTTTAAATAAATTTTGAATTTTTTCTCTTGACTGTAATTTCATGATTAATCATGCAAGTATGTTTTAGTGCAAGATAACCATAGGAATAACAACTGATACGTAAAAGAAAACACCATTACAATGCAATGAATTCTGGCAGAAAAAAAAAATACATTTAAAAACTCTGCTTCTATTCGTTATAAACCTAACACGATGAGGAAGGTTCGGTGGACGAACTGAAAGTTGTTATTGCCCAGAATGTAGCACAACTTCGCTGCCAAAGTTCACAGGCGAGGAAGACATGGCTGTGTGGTTAGGAGTTCAAGCAGCCACGTAATTTTGGGTTCAGTTCCACTACATCTCATCTTGCGTGAGTGCCTTCTAATATAGTCCCGGGCAGACCAATGCCTTGTGAATCGAAATATTAGGCAGAAACTGTCCAGAATTAAATAACATACATACACACACACACACACACACATACACACACACACACACACACACACACACTTTTATTAAAGCTGCCAAATTATCAGAAACACTATTACTCGATTCACGTTCCCGTTCGTCAGACGGGAACGTGAAACTCGGAGCAACAGATAAAAGCATATTATTTTACCTTTGGTATTCGAGTATTAGTTTTTTCTACCTCGTTTAGCACTTAATTGCTCACCTCTGTGTGTTTGCATGAGTGTATGTGTGCATGTCTGTGTATATATATATATATATATATATATAGATATAGATATAGATATATACTTCTTTCAGTCAGTTGACAGCGGCTATGCTGGAGCACTGCCTTTAGTCGAAGAAATCGACCCCCAGATCTTATTCTTTGTAAGCCTGGTACTTATTCTATCGGTCCCTTTTGCCGAACAGCTAAGTTACGGGGACATAAACACACCAACATCGGTTGTCAACCGATGGTGGGGGGTGTACAAACACAGACACATAAACACACACATATATACTTATATATATACATATATATACGACGGGCTTCTTTCAGTTTCTGTCTACCAAATCCACTCACAAGGCTTTGGTCGACCCGAGGCTATAGTAGAAGACACTTGCCCAAGGTGCCACGCAGTGGGAATGAACCCCACCCAGAACCATGTGGTTGGTAAGCAAGCTTCTTTATTTCATCAAGATTGGCCATAAAGGCCTCATACAGAAAAAGGGAAGCTGCGAGCTGGACATAGACATAATGTTATGTGAATGAAAAAATGATGATTAATGAATAAATGGGGGGAACAAGCAGCGCCCGCCGACTGTCTGATCCCCGAAAACATTGTTCTCTTATATGTGAAGCAGCAAGCCTCTTACACTGTTCGTTATGTTCATTGATACAAAAAGAAGCATTACGCCTCTCACTTTGTTTAAACAAAATGAGGTTTCAACCCCTCTTCAATTCATAACATTGATGCTTTTCAACTTCTTATCCATATTCCTCCCCAGCATCGCTTGTGACCACATCTTCCGCCATCGCCCACGCCTCATTTAAACACAAAGCAGGTGACTTGTCAGCGTCGCCTGGCCACAAGCGATATTCCTCATTAAGCCCCTTCAATCTATGCAACACGGACAACGTTATGACCTCCACAGCTATCTGCAGAAGCCATTCAGGATCACGTGTGCAGGTCAAAGTTGCTCCCTTCTGGTGCTTTTCTAGCTCTTCCCCAACCTCTCCGCCTCTGTAGAAGACCAATAATTCTTCATCCTCCGGGGACGAGGTAGCCACTTCCGCCATCGGTGGCACAATTCCCACCGACGATGGTTCAACGTCCATTGGCAGCTCAACCGTCGGCACACCAATTTTTCTTTTTCTTTTTTCCGGTGGGAGGAGGGAGTCCTCAGGTTTACTCGGGGGCCTTAATCCCCCTTCCACCTCTACATTTATGTGAGGCTTCGGCGGGCTACTATCAATGCCCGCCTTTCTCTTTTTCCCTCTTTCAGGTAAGGCCTCCGCCTCTTCATTTTTTCCACCTGCTGAGTAGGACTGCGTTCTTTATTAATTGACTGCTCCTGGGCCACTCTCTGGTTCCGGCGACAATCCTTCTTTATATGGCCGGGCTCCAGACACACGTGACACTTGGTGGTGGGGGGGGGCGTCCCTCAAGCATC
>NC_068982.1:98610083-98610647 GCF_001194135.2 Octopus bimaculoides
TTCTTCTTTTTCTTATTATTGTTATTATTATTATTATTATTATTATTATTATTATTATTATTATTATTATTATTTTTATTTTCATCTCCTTTCAATTCTGTTTTCTTTTCTTGCCGAGTGTCTTCCTGACACCTAGGGCAGAGAAACGCACTGTATACATTTGTAGGCCATTAAAATAAGCACACCAGAATGTTCATTTACAAAGTCATGTGATAGGGAAAAAGGATGTGTGCAGTGCCCAGTAGTGCAATTTTCTGTATGTTATATATATTTGTAAGTCCTGGTGTTTTTGTTATGTATTTGTCTGAATATTTTTTTATTATACCTAAAGCACCTACTATGATAGGAATTGTTTCTGTTTTTAGATTCCACATTCGAGTTACCTCTATTTCCAGGTCTTTGTATTTTGAAAGTTTTTCCATTTCTTTTCTTTTTTTCTTTTATCTTTTTTTTTATTATTATTATCATTATTATCATTATTATTATTAGATGTATGTATATATATATATATATATATATATACTCGTGTTTACATCGTTGAATTCTTGAATTTTTAATATTTTT
>NC_068982.1:98611268-98616883 GCF_001194135.2 Octopus bimaculoides
ATGCGTCACAACCATATGTGCGCGACATGGTGATCTCATATCAAGATAAACAACGCATGACTTTGCAGGTGGGGCCCGGTTAGAATTTTTTTTAGGTTGAGTAGCCCATCCCGCTCAAAAGATCCCTGAATAAGGGTTGTTTAAGGATGTTGAACGAAACACCCATGTTTCCAAAGGTGAATTATCCAAACCCCAAAGAATTCCTTTCAAGACATGGCTATGATGCTCTCCCACTACTTCTGCTCGTGATCAGAGATGCACATATTGTCAGCTACTAGGAGACATGCTCAACTGGTTAAAGTCAAACAACTGACAAGCAAATCTGTGGTATTGAGCAGATTTTTACAGTAGCCCATCTTTTATATCAAGACAAAACATTGTACATGATAACCTTTCCAGTCAGTTAAGATGAGAAGCCATGAGAGCCACTGATATCTAGTTTCCTTAAATATCGAGGACCTTTCTTAAAATCCTTACTGTTCCCAATAGAGCAGATTTCTATATTAATGCAACTCTCGTAATTACGTTAATCTCAAAAAAGAACTGTTAAGACAGCTGGCGACAGTACCTCGGGTACCTATAACAACTGAGATTACTTTCGTTGGAACCCCCCACAGTCGTCGTATTTCCGTAGCTAAATTTGGGTATTTTCCTTTACTCCTGTTCTTTGACTGCTACATTCATGTCTCTAGATAGAGCCACATCTACGATGATGCACTCTTTTTCTCCTTATCCAGGACCATAATATCTGGTCGCTTGGCATGAATTTCGCGACCAGTTTATGCATCAAAACCTAATAAAATCTTGTCTTGGTCGTTCTCTATTATACTTTCTGGTTGATGTTCGTACCATTTTCTTTCTATATTAAATAAATCCTTTTTACCGTAATATGTCCCAGCCTTGGCGTTTATACTCCTTCTGTGCCAAAGGACTACATAACGGATTCCTACATAACTGATTCCTACTACATGTGCATAACGAATTCCTCTTTTTCCTTACATACTCTGCAACTTTGCACGTTTCGCGGATTTGTCTTCTTTGGACGACTGGCTTTGAGCAGCCATTATGAGTCTTGTGGTTACTATTCTTCGGTCATAATCAAGACTCCTCTGCTGTGACGCCCTACGTTTGTCTGAAATGCTAATCCAATAGTTCTTTTCTTCACGTTATTTTCTCGCTCCTGTTTTTTTTTTCTTTTCTTCTATTCCGTTGCCGTCTCCGTAGCTTTCTCCTCTTCTCTGACAGCTTAAACCAGTGTTTCGGAGTTGCTTCTCGCATACTCTTTTCATTTATCTATATACAAGATACACAAGATATAGATAAACGAGATTATTATTGTTGTCATTGTTGTTATAAACTGGAGCATAGAGGACCAAAAGTTAACCCGCAACATTTACCTGGGTTGAGACAAGAAACAAATCTCATTCTTGAACAATCCTGCTTCAGGTGGGTTATCCATTTTACTACAAGACTTGAGTGTTTCTTATATTCTTATCCTATATAATTTCCCGCGACAACTACAATTCTGATTTAGATAAAATCTGTCACCTGTGTGTTGTATTCTATGAAATACAACCCCTGCAATGTATCCAGAAGTCCCATACTAGCTCTGATAAAATATTCTTGAAGACACGATGATTCAGTAGAAAGCCTTGTCATCAGATGCCAGATGCTTGTAGAAAAGTCTTGAGGTAGTTGTATCAACATCCAGCTGACTTACAAAATGACAAAGTGAAAATCAGATGACGTGTAGTATGCCTGGCATCATTTTCCATTACAAAAATGATGATACAATATTAATCATCGGCAAAGCAATACTAAATCGTTATAATTACATACAGAAGCGAGCTGATATACTGAGGAGCTGTACTAACTTAGCTTCTGAATTATAAATATTATGGAAATTAAATAGCGAATGTGTCGTGTGTCTATCGTCTAATTAGTAATTAGCTTGACTAATGAAACAGCGATTTCTGTGAATAAAGTTCATAGAAGAGTTCGGTGGGGTGACTTGAGTGAAATAATCTAACGTCTGAGACACTTGTCTTTCTTCAGCGTGTGAGAAAGATAAAGAGAGTGGGAGACTGGGTGAGAGAGAATATAAAGAAGTACAGTATGATGCTTATGATGCAAGTTTGGGAAATGTATAAAGCAAATGAGTGGTGAGGAGATGGTTGATGTGTGGAAAAGGACGAGAAAGTCAATGAGAAGTGACGTGAACGGTGTGAGGACTGTGTGATGTGAGAAGAAGCAAAATCTAAAGGAACAGGTGTCAAAATTTCTAACAAAGTCCAAGTCACTCGGATTGAGAAAAAGGTCAGTTGAGGTAATTAGACAGATTACCTTTAAAGATAGATAAAGATCTGTTAATATCGTTTGGACATTCTCACTTGACGTTTGTTAACTGTCAACATTTTTGTTAGATTCAAACACTTTAATGCATGTTTTCCTAGATGTACCTAATTCATGTTTTAGAAAAAGAGACTCTTGACGTATTTCTCACATCTGAAATAATAAAAACTGTAACAATCCTACACAGGCTCTGTCAAAATTCCACATTTTCTTAATTTTAGTTTGATGCATAAATTTATATATTGTTATAAAGTTGTTAGATCATCTGAAAAAATATTTTTGATGAAAAGCCATGTAATGAATAGAGGCCATTGAAAAATAGAGATTTAGAGAAATTAATATAGTGTTAGTAACTATATAAGCCATTAGGTTTGATATAGACGGAGGTAGAAAGTTGAGAATTGCCGATAATATTGAAGGTATCGATTGAAGTGATTGAATTGTAGGAAATGGTAGAGACGAATTCTTAAGCCAATTGGGGTGGAGTGGCTAATATACGTAATGTCGTGAGACAAGAAATTTTAATTAATAAGAATTACGCACGTAGTGAGTAGAAATGTTCGTTAACTTAATTATTAATTCTGGTTATGAAAGACAAGAGAGATATCAAGTGGAACATGTTGCTGTACAAAATGGAGTCGGTGATTTCATCTCTAGAGAGTGATATAGGACCGATATCGTCGGAACATTGTACTGGTAGTATCATGTATTTATCTACATTTACTGTATCTGTGTTTCACTGTACTGAATACAAAATATAAAATGTAATGTCTGCACCATATGGCTTCTGGTGTCCATTTATAAAAAGGATGTCGGAGTTAATGAGATCATTATCTAAATATATTGGAAACGAAATGTCACCATAACTAAGTAATATTAATGGGGAATATCTTGTTCGTAGATTGTTAGTTCAGTTAGCTCGGTGACCTAATTTCTACATGAATTGTTTAAATTGGGGTGATGACACTAAACTATTGTTAAAGCTCTACGTTGAATTAATGATGATTAATAACAATAGATGTCTCTTTCGGGAGAAACAGCTTTGGGAATATGGTGGAGAAGATTACGGCGATGGAGAGAAAATATATTGTTTTGTCTATTGAATTTAAATAGCTTCTTTTTTTTCTTTTTATATTTTTGGTACACATTTAGCTCTTCAATAAGTATAATCTTGGATTACTTTCAATTATAAAATTTCACATTTATACAAATTTACATAATGTACACATATAAAATCGTTGAAGTGTGTCTATATGATTAACTGATACGTCTAGCGTGATAATATATCAACTACATCGACTCGCCAGTCTGGTAGTACCTGTAAATTTGGTGATGGTAGTATAGTCCATTAGATCTTATTTTATTGATCTCATGAGAATAAAAACGCAAAAATCATCTCTGCAAGATTTGAACACAAAGCATCTAGGAACATGACTGAATATTACAAAACATTTGTTTTTTTTCTTTCGATCACGCTACTGATTCAATTAATTCATTACTCTTACCACTCTCTTTAGACCAAATATTTTAAAAACACATTATGCTATCCATCCCTTTACTATCATTTCTAAATGGAAGATAAATTTAACTAACCGAAACACTGACTCTCCTGTCAGCATAAAGCAAGAAATTTCAAATGGGGCAGGCATCCCGTTAACAATTTCAATTTAGTTACTTCTGATATTACAGAAAAATCGATGCCTGTATAATGTCGACTTATCTGCAGCGTCTAAACATCCTACGTTGAAGATATGTAGTACACAGGTCTACTAATGTCTAGCTGTAACATATTTCACACGAACGTATCGAAAACTAAAAGTTCTGCTTAGAGATTTCATCAACGAACATATGTTCCAAAGAGCATTCTGCAGATCCAGTAGACAAGTCTTTAACATGGATAGCTTCTTTTGCAGGTTCGCATTCACAAAATGGAAGCTAAAAGCATCTTAAATAACATTCTATTATCTAGTGGTATGAGTATTTAACACATGAGAGCTTTACGCTATCATTCGACCTCCTAGAAATAGCAGCCAAATTTCTTTCAAATCGTATACTGCCCTCTTCAAAGAAGGCCACTAGGTAGTGTATATATATATATATAAGGAAAGGTTGATTGTGGTTACAACGGCTCTGTTTGCCAATCTACTTCATTAGAAATAATCTGTAACCTTGGCTGTTTTAATACATACTTAAAACGACATAATTACGATCTTGGCTACTGGTATATTATTGACTTCAAATTTTGGCTCAAGGCCAGAAATTTCGGGGGAAGGCTAGGTCGATTATATCGACCCCAGTACTCAACTGGTACTTATTTTATCGATCACCAAAAGGTTCAGAGGACAAAGTCGTTGGTATTTGAACTCAGAACGTAAAGACAGACCAAATACCACTAAGCATTTTGCTCACCGTACTAACGATTCTGCCCGCTCACCCCCTTAGGCCACAGGCATATTACTGCTGTTGTGACATAATACAGAACTCTTTATCTTCCATTTGCTTCTCAATTACCCAAACTGCCCGATTATTCCCCTTCTCGACTGATTTTAGTATATAGTAAGATAGCTCTACTTTCTACATATTCATACTTATATAAGCCTTTACTTCCAGGAGTTTTTTCTGGGTTTGAATAACTAAAGCGCCCAGTGGAATGTACAAGTAATGAATCTAACTTACAGATTATTTCAAGAATTCCTTTAGTTACAAGTAATGGATTAAATAATAAATTTCAGGAAACCAGCATATGTTAATTTTTAAGAATACAAGGTGGTACCAAAAGGTTCCCGGACTAGTCATGTCTAATAAAAAAAATTAACTTACCTAAGTTCTAACAACTTCATCTTTGAAATAGTCATCAATCCCAGCATTCCTTCCACTTTTGGAATCCGGCCTGGAAGTCATTTTCCGTAAGCGAGTCGAGGACCTCCTGTGATTCGCTCTGGATTTCGACAACGGTGTTAAAACAGCGACTTTTGAGCTGCATTTTTATCTTGAAAAAGAGATGGAGGTCTACAGGTACGAAATCTGGTGAATAGGGCAGGTACAGAAGTGATACATGTTGTTTTTGGCGAGAAACTCACGAGTGAAGAGAGCTCAGTGAAGACTCCAATTCTTCGCGCTCCACTGATCCGATCGCTTTCGCCGACTGTCCTTCCTCAGACGCTTCAAAACGTCGCAGTAGAACTCTCGATTGAGGACCTCGCCCAGGGGGGACGAATTCTCGATATTCATTACTACCTTTCCGGAGTGATGCTTGTGGCAGG
>NC_068982.1:98617050-98637360 GCF_001194135.2 Octopus bimaculoides
GAAGTTCTCCCATTTTTAAAGCACTTGTACCACTCGAAACATTTTGTACGACCCATTGCTTCGTCGCCGTAAGCTTGCCGAAGCATGCTCAATGTTTCTGTAGCAGACTTTCCAAGTTTAATGCAAAATTTCATGTTGGCTCTTTGTTCTTGTCCATGACTAAATCGCAGATAACAGCACAAATTTCACAACTTACAAAGTAACCACAGCAATGTCACTCAGCACACTGCCTCATGAAGGTCACTACTAACTCTAGCTCTCACTGCGCACGCAACCGTTTGCTGCCTTCTGTTCGCGTTACTTAACTAGTCGGAAAACTTTTTGATAGCACATCGTGTATCAGTTTATTTCTGTATGATAGTATTCCATCATAATCTTTGTGGAAAAGACATAAAGTTGATTCACAACCGGACAATTCGTTAAAGAATTGGCTAGTCGGATAAGAAATCTAAAATTGGGCGTTCTCGTTAGAACTGCACTGATTATGACAACCATATTTAACTTACAAACTCTCAGTACTACGAGATCCCGTATAAGTTTGCAGTGCTGTGCTAAAATAATTTCTCATGAAAAACTTGAAATAGAGTTTTTGCAGGGTGGAATGAGATTAAATGATGTTTATGCCTTTTTCGAATACATTAGTAGTTTTTGTGAAATGAACTGGTTTCAACCGAGAATCGAAAGTTTTCTAGCTCTACTTGCCAGAAAATATTGGTTTCGTCTTAGCAAATAAATCATTTTCTGTAAGGAGGAAGTATAATTGGTGGAATTAACTGCAGCGCCTTTCTTATTTATATATGCACTAAATACTTTTACTGCTAACTCACTGCTCAACGTGCAGCTAAATATTAACCATTCCACAGACAAGGTTTCGAGGTCCCTTTAGAGATTAAATTAGATGTTATTTTCCATGTGGTTAAACTTAATAGCATTTGGGATGTCATATAATGGGTTTCAGATGAAATGAGTTCCGTGTGTGTAGGGGTGGTCTTGTCAGAAGTGGAAGAGCTAATGAAGGCTGAAGAACGTGTAATTGAGTATTGAGAAGGTTCTATATTATGAGACACGAACCTTGAAATATTCTAGCCAAGAAAGAGTTTATTAACGTCGTTTCGAAGAAAGTTAATAAACCAAACAAAAACGGAGAACAGATGAAGTCAATAGAGCCATAAATTAATATTTATACCGTAGCTTCTATTTCATAATGAATAAAAGTTTTATAATTATGGGGCGGTGAGTAATGGAAGCCGTGTGACCTGAACTGAACTCAGGAATAAACTAAACTTTGAAGGAGCCTCTCAAAATGTTATGCATTTTTTCATTCGTTAATATTTTACCATAATTTATATTTAAATAATAATTTAACCCAATTAGTCAAATTAATAAGTAACATTAACGAAATAGACTCAACAGTTAATCTACCAATAAACTTAGGGAGGTGGGTTGGCAAAGTCATAAGACCATCGAACAAAATATCGTGTAGTAGTCATTCCAGTCTCTAACGCTGTGAGTTCAAATGCTGCCGAGATCAATTTTAACCCCTCATCTTTTCGGGTCGATAAATAAAATATTAAGCAAAAACTGGATGGGTATCGATTTTATCGACTATTTCATCCGCCATAAACCTGTGACCATGTTATTCATCGTTAGTTACCCAAGTTTGTAGTATTTTTTTTTTATCTTTTACTTGTTTCAGTCATTAGACTGCAGCCATGCTGGGGTACCGCCATGACGAATTTTAGTCGAACTACTCGACCTCAGGAGTTATTTTATTTTTAAACCTGGTACATAGTCTATCGTTCGTTTTTGCTGAGCCACTAAGTTACAGAGACATAAACACACCAACACTGGTTGTCAAGCGGTGATGGTGGGAAACAACCACACACACACACACACACACACACACACACACACACAGGGCTTCTTTCAGTTTCCGCTTACCAAATCTACCTACAAGGCTTTAGTCGGCCCGAAGCTATAATAGAAGGCACTTGCTCGCACTTGCCCAAGGTGCTACGCAATGATACTTTGTGGTTGGGAAGCAAACTTCTTACCACATAGCCACACCCGCACATATAATTTGTTTATAATTTTGTTTAAATATCAATTCTTACTAGATTTCCTTGTTATTTTCTTTATTCTCAGCATGATTCCATGGCGTATGGCCTTCCAGAGTCAAAATCCTCTCCCGATTGCGACATGACTTTTCTCAAATGTTAGCAGTATCGCTGACTTTCTCAGACGTTGAAATTAGTGGTTTCCATTCGACGAGTGATTACCTCTAACTCGACAGAGCCTCCAATAAACTGTGCCATATATTTATATCTTAACTTACGATCACAACCTGAGATATTTTGAGAAGGAATGAAACTATGTGATAGTCATGCCTTTTCTTAAAGTACTTTAACTCTGTATGAGAAGTCAAATTTCTTGCAATACCTGTTTTTCAAAATGCAAACTCATTATTGATAAATATAAAGTTCGCTATCTTTTTGACAAGATCTTAATATGCCACAGCTACACACATGATTGATGTTCTTGTTGTTAAGCTCTTACTCATCCCTGAGCAAGCAGACATGGGATTCTGGCCATGCCCATTCCATCACCTGTTTCAGACATTCTGTATCCAGGATTATATTATCTTTGCAAAATAGCAAGAATAGGTTTGAGAACGTTTTGGCTGTTATTTCTTGCATATAGAAAGATCATATGGGTTTTCCTTGACGTATTTCGTCCCATGGTTGATATACCTGTAATTTTCATGGATCACGTACAAACAATCCATTTTCCAAAGGACTTAAAGAAAGGCTGAAAAAAATTAATAGATACTAGAATGTGAATGTTGCCGAAAGACTGACCATAAATCTTCACTGATTCATAATTATAATAACTAGCGGAACCCATGAATATTTCACGGAATTAATGGTAAATTTATTGAGTTATCTCTGAAAGTTTTGTCCAAAAAACCTGAAAAAGTAGCCTGTGTTGTGTCTATATCAAAAGATAGTCGTTCATCTAATCATTGAAAAGTGAAGGAAACAAGAAAACGATGATTACTTAACGCACTTTATATTTTCACTTTATGTACTTTATGCACAATTTTATAGACTTAATACACAGCACTCTCCCTCTTTCTCTCTCACTCTTCACCTTTCTCTCTTTATCTCTCTCATTTTTATTTCGCTCTTCGCCTTTTCCTTCAGCTAATCACGTGAAAGCGTTACAGACGGGCTAAGCAACAGAGGAAAAAATACTTCAGAAAAGATTACACATTTCACTCACCACTACCACCTCTTCCTTCCTTCACCCTCCCCTCCCATCCTCATCTCATCTCCCCTTCAACTAATCACGTGGAAGCATTACGGACGGCCTAAGTAACGGGATGGCAAGCAGAATTATTATAAGATTCTTTGAACTAGGCACCTTTTCGAGTAAAAGACTGAAAAGATATAATGTTCATAACTCATCGAAATGCATTACATTAGAATCCTAAGTGAAATTAAATGGTTTCAACCAAAAATTGGAACCACTTCACTTGAAACTTACTTATTTTCGTGGTGCTCTCAACCCAGTGGTACCGTGTATAATCAAAACTCTTCTGCAGAATCGGTACAAATGTGATAAAATTTCTTTGCCTTCTGATTTGAATTCCCACCGAAGTTAATTTTGTGTTTAATCCTTCTGAGAGTCGAAAAAATAAGTAGCAGTCAGTTTCTGAGATCAAATGCTTCATCTCAAAAATGCCTGCCTTTATGCCTATGTTAGATACCATTATTATTAATATTGGTATTGAGAAGGTGGAGTTTTAGAAATAGTAGGTTGCTGGATGAAATGCTTTCAGGCACTTAGGCACATACCATTACGTTCTAAGTGAAAATGGATTATATATTTTATCCTATAGGGCGATAAAATAAGTATCAGTCAAGTACCAAGATATATACATTAATTATACCATTTCTTCGCTAATATGTATCCAGTTGAATTATAAAAATATTGGTTTCAAATTTTGGCACAGGACCAGCAATTTCGTAGGAAGGGGCTAGTCGATTACATTGGGTCCAGTGTTTAACTGGTATTTATTTTATCGACCCCGAGAAGATGAAAGACAAAGTCGACCCCGGCAGCATTTATATGCAGAATGTAAGGTCGGAAGAAACGCTACTACACATTTTGTCCAATGCATTAATGATTCTGGCAGCCCACCGCAATTGAACTTCTGTTAAAGAAATGACAGTCGATGTCTTGCAAACAACTCGCACGTGCAAGTGCTACCAATCGAGAACTCCGCATACCGGAAACCAGCAAGTGTATGGGGTCACCAGGAGAGAATGCGCGCCATTTCAGGGCCTACTTCTCGATGGCATCAATGCGCACCGCCCCCCCCCCCTCACTGATCTGAGGCCCCGCTTGCTAGTTCAACTGGTTATTAAAAACAAAGCTCATATCAAAAGTTAAGCAGAATCACAGACTGGTTGATTCCTTTTGAAACGATTTCTAATAGCGGAGGCAATCGTTCTGCTTTCAATTACAAGGATGGGGATAGTTAACTACATGTGTGTGAGCATTTTAACAGCAGCAGCTAGGGTAGCGAGTACTTTTACCATTACTTGTGTGGAAAACAGAATTAAATCGTTTTCTGCAATCAAGTCATTTTGTCACAAAATTTCGACAATGTTTCCTTACTTCAGACAACCAAGCTTTAATTATGACAAGTTGCTCGACACGTTTCTAAACAATCTTTCTTTCTCCTTGCCTTTGTATTCCTTTATTGCTATTTTGAACACGTAGTGTTCTTTGAAGAATCAGTCGAGACAGTTTATTTTAAGTTTATACATAATGTTTAAGCAAGAAATCGGTTTTCACTTTTCTGTCAATTTAGTGTTTCCATTCCGGGCTACAAGATTTGTCATTGGTATTTAAATGGACATTAGAATTTACTGTTTCAGCTGGCCTACAGTAGTTCTTTCAGATATACATATCAGTGACTTTTTGTAGAATGTCGATATCTTGTACTCTTAGGTCTGTCTATGGTTCTAGGTCTCTCTACAGGGCTACAGCTTTCACACAGCTTTAGTAAAAAATTTGAAGTTAATTGTGTACGTTTTACTGTTGATGTTGACACAGTGTAAAGCTACTATGATGCATTCTTTTTGAAATCCTTTTTACACATCGCAGAACTTTATACCAAAAAGATTTAAAGTTTTTCCTATGAAAGAGCATCTTTTCACATAGCTATTCTTTCACTTTATCTTTCGGCATACATCTTGTATACTAGAAGGGATTCTGTGCTTAATGCTAGCCCCATTGAAGTTTTCTTTCTTTTTCTCTTTTTCCGATAACAAAATTTTTCGCTCAGCCTCATGGATTCGTGTTTGAAAGTGACTAATTTCCTCTCAAAAGTTTGGTGTACAGAATCTCTCTACGTTTTACTTATTTTTCCCCTAGGATGTAGTTTATGTGTTGCGAACTTACTGTTCACCTTACACCTTACGACGGTATTTAAGTGTCTGAATTCAGTGGCGCAGGTTGTTGATATTTTCTTCTAGTTTTGTTATCCATTTAGGTTGCTTCCATTATTTCATTACCATGTACACTGCAGATATCTCCTAGGTGTTCTTCTTGAGTGATAGCAGCTGTATACAAGAAAGTATTATTGATTATCTAATACTTTTGTTACATATTTTCATATATGTTTCCAGCGATATCGTAAATAACTTTCAACTTTCAGAATGGTTGTATTTTCTTTTTTCTTTTTGGTGGCGTTTTTTTTTTCCGCTGCTGTTTTTTAAACACGACACTCAGGAAATGGAAAAAAATTATTTTCCAAGTGTGGTTTTAAGTCGTTTTTGAGCTGTACAAATTCTACAGTCAGATATATCGAGTTGGTTTTATGAGACCTGCAGGTGTTGAGTGACAGTGATACTGATGGCGATGAAGTCGATGGCTGGTTTACCGTTTATTTGCTCTCTTCTACAGAGTGGTTTTGATTCTCTTCAGAAAATAAGAGTAACAACACAGGAGTTAGAAAAACAATTGTTGTCTGTGATAGCCATTTCCGAGCAACGAAAGCTGTTTGCTGTCGAAGCTGTGAAATGCTTATGTTTGGGTTGATTATGTCGCAATAATTTTTCAACGTTTTTACGTTGCCTGTAGAAGGATTTTCACGGGCTGTTTTATAGCACAAGAATAATTCTCGATTTAAATGGGAAGAAAGGTGAAGCTAGAAGAATACTTATGCCATTTTAGATTTGGTAGTACTCTTGGTGTCGGTACTGGTGGTATTGCTATCAGTGTATGAATGTATATGTGTGCATCTAGGTATGTATATAAACATAAATATTTATGTGTTCGTATTTACATGTCTATTCATATGTAAATGTATTCACTACAAGCTAAATCCCTTATCTTCAGTTCTATTAATGAACCATAATTGTAATTTCTTAATTAAGAGTATCCTTTTTAATTTTGTGAAACCTAGTTCCCCAGGATTGGAAATTGAAGCAGGTAGTTATGTAGCCAAGTGTACGTACAAGCGTAGGTAAAAATTTAAATCTGTAGTTGACAGAGTATATTCAGATTTCTCATTAGATCACTAAGATATACTCTTTTATCTTTATCATAATAACTTCCACTGAACAAATGTTTTCTACGGTAATACTCTCTTATTTCTCTGATTCTGATCACTATATCTAGTCAGTTTACTTTCCAGCAATAGTCTTTCATATAAGTATGCTCTCTATTTCATTGTAACTTCATATATTTTGACTTCTAAGATACTCACTCTTTCTACGAATTCTATATTATTTGATACACAAATCATACAAGAGGAGGCTACAACCACAGGCCATAGTTGCTTTCGTGCTTATCACGAACAGATTCGTTTCATTGTTCTTTTTTGTTTTAGCCACAGGTATTAGAGTCCGAGGAATAACACCAAAAAGCCGATTACTTTCGCCAACAAGGAACCAACCTACAATTTGCTTCATTGTTTCTTTTTCACTTCCACCTTTTCTGTGCTCGATGTATTCCGTTTAATTATATATTTTGGACTGACTTTTTATCATAGCGTCCCCTAAATACCTGTTAGCATAAACTTTAGCTTTTCCTCGTTTGTCTTTTATATTTTACTGTTTCAGTCATTTGACTGCAGCTATGCTAGGGCACCGCCTTAAAAGGTTTTTATGGAACAAATCAACCCCATGACATTTTCTTAAGCCTAGTACTTATTCTATCGGTCCAATTTTCTGAACCGCTAAGTTACGGGGACGTAAACACATCAACATCGGTTGTCAAGTAGCGTTGTTGTTGGTGACAGTGGTGGTGGATAAACATAGATACAAAGATACGCACACATAGATATATACATATACATATATACGACTGGCTTCTTTCAGCTTCCGTCTACCAAATCCACTAACAAGGTTTTGCCCATGGTGCCACTCGGAACCATGTGTTTGAAAAGCAAGCTTCTTACCACAGAGCCACGCCTGCTTCTATTAGATTTTTTTTTTGTATTTCTTTTTCTCCTCACAAGTGTACTTATATCCACTTCTGTTTTGGCTGTCTTGAAAATAGAAAAATAGTGATTTATTTTGTTGATGTTTTGTAGCTATTTATATTAATTTTCGATTATTCTTAACTAGGTATTTTCTGTGACCCTGCAGTAACTATTTTATAATAGTTTTCTTGTTATCCAAGGCTCTTACCTTTCTGTATTGGTGGAAAATATAACCTTAAGCAAACTGACACAGTTGTAAATATTTGCCAAGGGAAAATTCAAACTTAATTGCGTTTGATAAAAGCAAATGGCAGCCATTACCGAAATCAAGATTCACGGAATGCAAGAATCCATGCCCACGTTCGATAACTGCGCGTAAAGGCAATTTTTGGCCAGCCTAGATTGAGAGACGGACTTTTTAGGAAATGTTCAAATCTAGAGGTGCAAATAATTTTTGTGAACCCAGAGAATAAGTAGGTGAGTCTCGACGTAAGTAGCAGCAAATACCACTGCCTTTAAAGTAATATCTGTTGCTACCAAACTAGGACATGGAAGGTGGGAACGTTCTTTAATACTCGATGAGAGTGGAATTGAATTTTAGACACATGTGAAGATTTTGTAGCGTTAGCCAATAAAAGAGATGGGTGTAAAAGCCTCGTAAACCTTCTTAGATATTATTATTATTATGGTTATTATTATTATGGTTATCATCATCATAATCATCATCGTCATTATTATTATTATTATTATTATTATTATTATTATTATTATTATCATTATTATTATTGTTCTCATTATTATCATTATTATTATTATTGAGTGAGAGAGCAGTACATACCATCAAAGTGACACTGAGGTAAAATATACGAAGCCCAGTATACCCATCATGACTACCCGTCTGATAAGGGTACACTAGGCACATGCGTCACAACCATATGTACGCGACATGGTGATCTTATACCACGACAAACAGCGCATGGCTTTGCAGGTGGGATGGGGCCCAGTTAGAATTTTCTTCAGGTTGAGTAGCCCATCCCGCACAAAAGGTCCCTGGATAAGGGTTGTTTAAGGATGTTGAACGAAACACCCATGTTTCCAGAGGTGAATTATCCAAACCTCAAAGAATTCCTCTCTTAGGATTTTTTTTCTGCAGGTCGACAACACGAGTCTTAATTCCATTCTTTTTCAGTCTTTCAGAATTTTGAGCGGTGTGCCAAGTGCACCAGATGCTACAGGAATAGTTGTTGTCTTGGTCTTCTACAATCTTTTCAGCTCCCTAGCTAAATCTTGGTATTTCTCAATTGTTTTCAATTTCTTTGGTATCAACTCTACTATCATAGGGAACTCCAAAACCTATAATCTTACACTGTTTATTTTGTCCTCAATCATTAAATTTGGTCTTCTTGCTTCAATAGTAGGGTCAGACTTTATGAGGAAGTCCCACAAGATCCTTATTAAAAAATGAAAACAAAGTGAAGAGTTGAAGAATGGTTAGCGGCTGTCGTATCGCCGAGCCTGTGGAAGATACTATTATCATCACAAGTAAAAATTTCAAAGTTTGACACAAGGCCAGAAATTTCGGCGGCGGGGAGTATCAGTCAATTACATTGACACCAGTGTTTTACTGGTACTTATTTTATCGACCTCGAAAGGATAAAAGGTGGCGGAATTTGAACTCATAACGTAAAGGCGGACGAAATGCTGAAAAGCATTTTGCCCGGCGTGCAAAGAATTATGGCAGCTTGCCGTCCTCATTACCACCACTAATAATAATAGAAACAATGACGAGAGTGTCGAAAGAACTAGTGGGTAACAGGCAAATACTGGATATGAGCCAGCATCTGTAAAGGAAAAGAATACAACTGAATGGAAGTATCCCAAAAGAAGGGTATCTTTTTCTTGAAGATTTTGTACAAGAAAGTGACTACCACCTTTAAAAAAAAAACAATAATGAAAGCTTCTATGTGCCACTGAAAGAGGTGTTAGGATCCCTGATGGATGTCTTGTAGGATGTGCATTCACCTTACTGGGGAAAACCAGAGGGAAGTGTATATATGGAGCTCAAGGCTGAGGTTAAGGCAAGCAAAGGTCGTGTGTTACAATCGGACCACGCATTTGGACCTTTAGTTTATGAGCAAGAGAAATGCGAGGCATAAGTTCTGATGTGGTCATTTGACTCGTTATCATTGTCGCTGAACTATAGTTTAGGTGATGAGCTTGAATATGACACAAAAGCATGTGACCGAGTGGAAAGGTCTGCATAGACATCCATAGACATCCAAGTACTGATGATCCAAGTACTGACATCCAAGTACTGATGATCCTTGATAACCACAACATCATTTGGAACGTTGCAAGAGCAGAAAGTCAGCCAGTCAGTGAAACGATGCCAGTTTTCCATCAACAACTAACAGAGCACGCTCCATGGGACATGGAAGGATTTGGACAAAGACAAAGGCGATCACGTTTGACTTCAGAAGAGCGAAGAGTGAGAGGACCAATCATTGAATTCTGCTTGTAGGTGGTAATCGGTCAATGGCAAAGAGTACCTGAAGTCGTGGGATTCATAAAAGTCAACAAGTTCTCTCTCAGTGATTGTTTTCCACCCTTCTGTGTGTTGGTATTTTTGTTTGAATGCAGTCTACTCTGTTTACTCTATATGTACTCCATTCTCTATATGTACTCTATATATTTTGTAACCCTTCAGTATGACAAATTTTGTAATAAATGAGAGGATATGAAGCAGTAAAGAAATCATTATCATTAATTAAAATAATTATATTATTTAATGTACTTTTGTTTTGTTCTTTTCTTTTTTTTTTCACTATATTTTTATTCTGGTCGGATAGCTCATTTAAAATAGTTCTTGCAGTTTGAATGAGAGAAAATAATATCAGGCAGCATATGCTTCCAGTTAAGATGAATATCTTTTAGTAGATCCTCCATCCACATAAACTAATGTCTATTTCGTATCAATGATCAACGACCAATAGTGACGATCTCTCAAGGGAATCGAGGCGTTCCACCCGAGAACCTCATGTGTATAATCTAATCCGGACATATTCTCACTACAAATATTTTGCATTTATAAGATTTGAAGATAATCTTGCTGCTGCATGTCGTTCTATATATGTAATAAAATAGAGCCAGAACATTTTATATATACATATCCATCAATAAGTAAAACTCTTCACGAAATGTGTCCATTTTGTTTCTCATGTACATCTTCTACGTTACTTTATTAGTATAGACTGCATGCTATCGTCGGAAGATATCGGTGTTAATGAGTCGTCAAAATCTATAAAAATCAAAAACAAATTGTATGAAAGGACATTAAACATTCACTATATTCACGCATAAAATCATTTATTTGTTAAGTATTGAGCAGAATTATAATGAATGATATTCCGGCCATGGCCATCCGTATTTTCATTTTTTTTTCTGTTTTCAGAATCCGTGAATTCGTTATTCTATGTCCTTCCTCTTTTAAAACGACAGGGTGTGATTTAAAGGACACTTAATTGTTATTTGTTGCAGTTAGGTGTGAATTACAACTAAATTAGGAACCGTGAAATCACATCTAGCTAATTCAATGAATCTTTAAATGAGCAAATTCATCGTTAGGCAGCTTAAAAATTACTGTCAAGACTAAAACTTGTTCACATGAATTATAGAAACATCATCAATGAGTGGTTTCAAATTTGGATGTAAGTAAAATTTCACCTATGGGCAAGGGTTTTTTTTACCTCTTGTGTAGGGACTCTCTCAGTACTAGCATATTTAGATGGCAAGCAAGTCGAAAACGTTGGCACACTGACTTCAGTCGTCCGTTCGCACTTTCACCACTTTGCAGCTGCATGCATCGCCGTTGGGTGCATCAGGCAGCTGTTGAATGCTGTTTAGTTGATTACAACCAGCGTCGTGTGCGTGTCCATTTAATTATTTCTTTAGTTGTTGGCCAGCCTAAATAATCTCTGAGCATAATTATGATTCAGTAGCTTATTAAAGCAAATTTGTTGATCGCTATGATGGTTCCATCTTTATTAGCAAGCATGTCTTTTTAAAATTTAGGATTTAAGTATTCTATCCTCTCTTTAATGACGTTCAAAGAGATTTAACTGCTGCCTTCAGTAGACTGTGCGTCTAAGTTGAAACTACAACCGTGATTGTTAAGCTTTCTACTAAAATGTATATATGAACTATTTGTTGACTATGATTTTAGACAATTTCAAAATTGGGTTAACGATTGATATACAAATTTTATGGGGAATATTTGAATGGTACATAAGGAGAAATTACAGTAATAGCTTGCTTCTACAATATGACCTACATTTCTATAATAAAAAAGACATGACGTGATTGTTTTAGGAAGAGTAATATAGACTTAAAGGCTTAACTTTTACAGTAAAACTTACTGATATAGGTTATCGACAGCAGAAACGTGAAATTACGCAGTAACTGTGATGGTTTTTCGATACTATTAACTTCATTGAAATTATCTATCTCCGGTAACGGATCTCATTATTAACAGAGAACTAGCAATAAATAGATACTATTGGATATCTTCAAAAGCGACTACCAGTTCGTATGATAATTCAGAATCAGTCAAAATGGACAATGGCATGAAACAGGTGGATGACTCTTTTGAATTGCATAATTTTACAAAGTGGATTATTTGTCCTCCCAATAAAGGAAAAGAATAATTGACTCTAAATATCGTCTTCTAGAACTTCCTACAAAGCATGTATATGTATATAATTTACTATTACTGAAAACTAATATTATTCTATGGCCATAATCAGACGTAAATGTTCGCATGTTAGTTTTGGAAGCTAAGGTGATATCAACTGAAGTGCGAATATCTTTTGTAATCAACTAAAAGACACCTACTGTTTATGTAGAGTTTAAGTCTCCAATAACATTGACAGTTTCGTTGTATCCAAATCATACATAAGCTATATTATCCGCCATTGATAAATTTACCTTCAATAATTCACACACACACGCACACTAATCGCCTTGTTTGTAACTAACGACCAAAATCTATTATCAAGGTTCGATATCAATTTAAGGTAGCACTTAGTTTTGTTGTTGCTGCTATGAGATTAATATAGTTTTGTGATAACTGTAACAGCTGTATCTGTCATTGAATTAATGAATGCATTCTTTATTCCAAGGATTGGATATGCAGAAGCTCTACGTATAAGCTATAACGTCCGCTGGATACAAACACGGGTTCCCCGACAAGAATGAGACTCTATACTGACTACTGAACCTATGACTTACTTCTGAAAGCTCGATCAGCTACCTTTGTGCAAAAATCTGTGGGTCATAGCGGTACTCCGATCATTAATAAAAGATAATATAACTGTTTCAACTTGCTCGGTTATAGACGCGACTTTTCAGTCTAGCTTCAACCGATATGTTGGAGTACTTATATATCGCCTAACTCATTTATTCATCAAATTCAAATACGTCCAGACATGTGAAAAATATCATCTGTTATTATTATTATTATTATTATTATTGTTATTATTATTATTATTATTATTATTATTATTATTATTATTATTATTATTATTATTATTAAGCCAGAACATGCTAATTAAGTTCGCAGGGATTTCATCTTGAGGTTTGGTGACAGCGAGTCTCTTCGAATCTAAAATTCCAGTTATTCTAGTATGAAACTTCTTTCCTCAGCTTTTACAAAATTAAATGGAATATTTATCTTCTCTAAATTATCTCATTCACCTTTAACTATCTGACCACTTCATTGCTTGCTTTCACTCTCCGAAACAATCATACTCAAAGTCTTGAACCATTCTGAATTTCTTTGATATCTCAATTTTATCATTTTCTAATCATTTTTTTTTTTTTTTTCATTTTTCATTCTAACATTTGATCATGTGGCCATTATGATAGAAGGAGGTGTGTGGATCATATGTTGCGGCGCCATTTTTTTAGAAGTGTTGCGAGAGTAAAGGGAATATTATTTTTGACTGATACTTAACCTCTCGTTTCTCAAATCGTTACATATGTGTAATACATTTGTTATTACTTTTCTTTCGTCTTTTTTACTTTGGCATTTTTCTTCTTTGAACCTCTTTCCTCCCCTTAATAGTCTAGCTTATATGTTTTTCTTCAATATCCATCACCCCTTACCTATATTTTCATATATGCCGATTAAACGAATGAATCTTCCCTAATCCTACATTACGCAACTCTTCTCCATCAATTTTTGCTAACAAGCTTTGTTTCATCCGAATATTCCAAGACAAAAAGCACCGACAGTCAAGAGTGATGATTCTTTTCTGCTATAGAAAAGTTATTCTTCGAATGTCCAAACGCGCGCACGAAAATACGCACCCACACAGCATAATACACCACCCTCTATCTCTCCCTCTCTCATGCACAAACGCGTGTACGCGCGCACACACACATTCCAGAATTTATCCAAAGGAAATGCAACGACTTTGTCTAAATACATTTAGAAATTAAAAGAAACAGAATGACCGCAAATTTGAACTAAAAAATGATGAACTGCACAATATCACAAATAAATTTATTCTTGTATCTACTCCTATGCACGACAGGAAGCAACTATATATTCACACAATACATACATTCCTCTAATAGTGAGGAATGAGTTCATGTCACATTGCAGACTCCAAAATAGATTCATCGTAAAAAAATGGTCTTAACTTCAAACAGAATGAAGCATACATTAAACTCTCACCCCATCCCCAACACACATACGAGAATAAGTTACATCCACGAGAATTAACCCATAAATAACCGATTAAATTAAGTGTACGGTACATGACGATTACACGAATATAAACAAACCTTTACCAAAATGCAAAGCAAAGAACACACATAAACAATCACACTGAATCAAGCACGAGGGAAAACAAAAGCTTTGACCAAAATATCGACAGCTGCATACTCACCCACCCACAGAGATTACACATACACACATACAAACAAATTTAGAAACCTGCAATTCAAACAACACATGCTTTTCACTCAATTAAACAAACAATTTTAATTTGCTTAATAAACAATATGAAAACCCTTCACACTGACCAAAATATATTCTCAAACATTTTAGTCATAACCAATCACCTATGGCATACACACACCAACAAAAATGAAAATCAGATGTTCTATACAAACACACCTAAATACTTATAATTTAAAAAACAAAACATAATCTTCCAATGAAACAAACAAACTAAAATCTTCAATTGATTTAACAAACACTTTCTACGAGTCACACCAAGACCATCACAAACTGCAAATAGCTACAATTAAACTCACCCACAAGCAAACAAAGTATCAAAAGTCCCTACTCTTGACCAAAACGATAATATTTACAAGCACAATTCGAAACAAAATCCCTGACCACAATACACACATTCATGTCTACAAAGACATAAAAACCCGTCCAAAGAATTATGATTTAATAAACATAACCCCCAATGAATTGAACAAAAGAATCTTTAACTGGCCTAACACTTTCTATGTGTCGCACCACGGTCACTTACCAGAAAATAACACATTAAATCCGTCCACTCACAAGTATATTGCAATTTCCTAAACGCGACCAAAACAGTAGCATTTACATATACAATATGATAGAAAACAGAACTTTACCGAAAAAGAACATACTAAAACCAACAAATAGACAAATTAAGAATACGTCCTATCATCAACAATCACAAGAATAAGAAACATTATGCCAGAAAAATAACCAATGAAGAGGTAGAAAAATAACAGCGAATCAGCTAACGCAAAGTGCAAATCAATGAACACCCATTAATATGAATATGCCACAAAACCACGTTGTAATAGTTCAGGCCGGAAGTCTGCAGTGGCAGGAAACTTCAATCATGAGATAAACATTCAGTTTCAATAACCCATAAACTCTACATTTATTGAGTATTACTCTCTCGTTCGTGACTACTTGTGTGTGTGTGTGTGATTGTGCCTATGCTTTTGTGTATTATTTAATCAATATATATATAATTGTGTATGTATGTGTGAGTGTGAGTATGTGTGTGCGTGTGTGTGCATGTATGTGTGTGCGTGTATGTATGTGCCAAAACAACTTTTTACGAGTAAGCCCATTTTCCTGTATTATAGCTCATATCTAAACAAAAAAATTGGAAAAGGAGAAATAAATGAAAATATTATCGTTTAAAACAATTCAGAAAGAGCAAAATAAATAAAACAGTGAGATGGGAGAAGATAAAAACGAGGTAATCAGTAGAAAATAGACACAGAAGCAAAGAGACGAAAAGAAAAACTACGAAAGAAGGAGCAGTGAACAGTGAGTAGAGGAAAACTGAAGGAAGGTAAGACGGAACGCTATGTTAAGAAATCTTGAAAGAGCGGCTAAATTTGTTTATGAATTTCAACGAGTCAAATAAAGCTATTGTTTAAATAAACGAACGAATTCAAGCACTGGTTAGCTAAAACACGTAAAATGTTTTTAAATAAGAGTTCAAGGGTATACCAAACCAATGTTATTTTTTGTCTGTAAAACAATGGAGTTAGTATAAACAATGATTATTGTTTTTATTAGTTTATTGAAAAGTATAGAAAACTACGTTTACATCATTTAATAATATAAACTCTGAAGATTAATATCTCTTTAAGAGTATGCTAATTTAATTGATATTGAATTAAATTTATTCACATACATTATGTCAATTAAAATCTAGGTTAAATTTATTGAAAAACGCTGACGAAAAGGGGGAATGATTATTTATATTAAAATAGCTTCATACATTTGTTTGATATAATAAGAATAATTTTTAAAGAATACTTTGTATGTAGTAAAGTATGAAGGGATTAAAAAATATCGTTTTAAAACTGAAAATCTAAACTCCCATACACGATGCATTCATTATGGATCTAACAGTTTGTAGATAAGCATTTATGTACTTACGTAAATTTTTAAAGAACGTCGAATAATATATGACAAGAACGACAAAAATGATAACTGACTGAATTAAAGATTAATATTTCGATAAAGATTAAAATTTAGATAAATAATTCAATAAATATATAAAACTATATAAATATCTTAACACATTAAATGAACAATAAATATATAACAATGATAATAAATAGATATATAAATATTCATAAACATTCATATTCACATCTCTGTATGATGAGACATGAATACGATGTGATATAAATATTGAAAAAAATATATTTAAAATTATGCTTATTGGTATATAACATTGTGCATATAAAATGGACACAAATACAGATTAATAAAAGCTAACTCGCATATCTCAATGTTATAACATGAAATCCGATATATTCTATATCAGAGAAAATATCATATCATATAAATCAAATATACTATGATATATCGAGTAATATAAATAAGCGGACGTGAATAGGAAGTGATTTGTAATATTCCATTATATTAAGACGAATGCAAATCTATATTCAGGTAATTGGACATATTGGATAAAGTAAAAACTAAATATTGAATTAATGAAAGATTCTAATAGAGTCATTCAGAGAAATATTCATATATCCGTGTATATATATATGAATACATACACATTTGTGTGTGTGTGTGTGTGTGTGTGTGTGTGTGTGTGTGTGTGTGTGTGTGTGTGTGTGTGTGTGTGTGTGTGTGTGTGTGCGTCTGTGCGTCTGTGCGTGCTTGTGTGCATGCGTGCGCGCGCGCGCGTGTGTATGCTAGACATGTGCCTTTAAATAAGTAATGTTTGTACAGATTGTATTTCATAGATATAGGATGGTTCTCTATCAGGATATAAGTTCAGTTGGTAATGTCTAAAACATTCAGAAATTTGTGCAGTTCCCGAGCGATTCTTTCCGAGTCTATATTGAGAAGAGGATTTTCAACAAAAAAGTTATACATTTTCCGTAGTACATAAATCCCAAAGTCACTTGTTTCCAATATATCACTTAGCCTCAGCTAGAATTTTCCATGTTCATTCAAAAGATAAGTAGCTTGCTTACCAACCACATGGTTCCGGGTTCAGTCCCACTGCGTGGCACCTTGGGCAAGTGTCTTCTACTATAGCCTCGGGCCGACAAAAGCCTTGTGAGTGGATTTGGTAGACGGAAACTGAAAGAAGCCCGTCGTATATATGTATATATATGTGTGTGTGTGTGTGTGTGTGTGTGTTTGTGTGTCTGTGTTTGTCTTCCTAGCATTGCTTGACAACCGATGCTGGTGTGTTTATGTCCCCGTCACTTAGCGGTTCGGCAAAAAGAGACCGATAGAATAAGTACTAGGCTTACAAAGAATAAGTCCCGGGGTCGATTTGCTCGACTAAAGGCGGTGCTCCAGCATGGCCGCAGTCAAATGACTGAAACAAGTAAAAGAGTAAAAGAGTAAACTGAAAGCGAAATGCCCATGGATTTTTCTTGGCTTACAGAAGTAGTTTGTACACTGATTGCACACAGAGTAATGCCGCTCAGCAAAGATTAACCTTGAACTCTGCTGTACATGCGCACGAAGTTTTAACATTCTAGTTCACTTCAGCTATTTACGGCAGTGCTTGGAAAGAAGGTGTGTAGTGTGCGATTGTCGCATTGACCATGACAGAGAGCGTTGTTATGGCGACACCTGCTCAGAGGCCTACGCAAAGTTACAGACAAATGTCGATATTGATGAACGTTCTGGGAGACCCGCAACCAACAAAACTGAGAATAACATCGTAGATGTGTGTGAAGCTGTGAGTTATCAAGGGATGTGCAGATTAATTACGGTCCAGTTTAGTCCATTATCACTGAAGATTTGAGTATGAAACGCGTGTCTGCCAAGTTTGCGCCAAAACTGCTTTCAGCTGACCAAAAAGACACTCGGGTTTCAGTTGCACAAGAACGATGAAAACTTTTTGAAAACTTTGCATAGGTCTCTGAACTGGTATCGCCAAGCTTTTGGCAAAATTTGAGGCAGATTCTCTGCTCAACTTTGTCATGACCAAAGCGACGATCACACACTACACACCTTCCTTCCAAGCACTGCTGTAAACAGCGGAAGTGAGCTAGAACGTTAAAATTCAGTGCACATGCACAACAGAGTCCAATGTTAATCTGTGCTAAGCGGCTTTACTCTGCGTGCTTTAGTTTCGTTACTATGGCAACAGTCCGGATACTTATTGATCAGACTACGTATGTAAGATATCTACGTAAGATATCTCGTACATATGTAGATACATATGGAAATCTTCTATGTATGTATGTATGTATGTATGTATGTATGTATATATGTGTGTGTGTGTGTCTGTGTGGGGGGTATTTCACATAAGGATATGTTCAATTGTAAATTTCCAAAATTCAATGAGTTTCTATTTACATTATTAATTATTCACTGTTGATTTATCATGTCTTATTTGCTTAATTGTATTTAAGTATTTATTTAATTATTTATTCCTATAAATCCAATCTTACTCGTACTCTATTATTCTGATAATATAAATTTCCTGCATGAATATATATTTAGGAAGACTGTTCATTCCTCTTTTCTTAACATATTTTACGGTTCCTCTGATCAGCTGACTTTGGTAAGCCCAAATTACATCAACATTTTCCAATTAATTCACTCCATATTCTAATTAACTTAATGTCATTGAATAACTTTACACTCCGAAATAAAAATTATGGCTGAAGTTTCAATTCTTTTAATTAACATAATCTTAATTTTCTATGCAGTGATATATACACCAGGATTCATGGTTCCTATTAACGATACTCTCTTAGACACAAATTATGGCTCTGATCTTTAGCATTGCTTGAAATTTGGAATAGAATATTTTCAATAAGAACGGAATAGAATAATATTTTTAATAAGAATGGATATATTTTAGTTCATCAGTAATTCCGAAAATGGTTACCCTTTACTTAGAAGTTTATTAAAACTTTTCAGTCGAGCTTAATCTAGAGTTCTATGCTCTTGTTAAAGTTTGACATGGCCCTGTCAACGATGTTTCTTGTTATTGAAGGGTTTGTCAAACTCATAAGTTCCAAATGTATTATGACAAAATCGTAGAATTTTTCCTGTTGCTTGAGAAGTTTTGGTAAAGATGTCAAAGGTAGCGAACCTTGAAAGTTATCTCTGTTAGGCTTCTTAACCCCTCTCATTTCTGTCCTGAATTATTGTGATCACTAAATATCTTTTGCTATGCAAGACCCATTGAGACTGAGCAAACATGTGAATAGATTTAACTGATAAAATTTGGTTGTTGGGATGGTGAACTAGTCATGAAGTTATATTGAGCATCATATTTGAATATTTGACTTAAACATTGGTCTAAAGAGATAATTGTATTTCTGTGGGGAAATGATCCATTAGTTTCAAGAAATTCCTGACTATGTTTGTAGTGGCTTCTATATTATGTGACAGATTAAATTCAAATGCTTTCTTCTTCCTAGTTCTTATCCGTATAATTTGTTTTACTGAAACTGCTTCCAGTTAGTGCATCACTATAATAGCGTGCTGTTCTAGTGAAGATATCCGTACCCGAAAATAGATTCGAGAAAAATTTAATAGGAATATTAAAGAAATTTCACTTTAGAAGTTTCACTTAAGCATGCTAGTTAGCAAAAATCTGTCTATAGCTGACACACCAGTTATAACATTATACTTACGGACAGACTAATTCTGCTTCACACAAAGCCGAATGAAGAGAACATTTACATCCTTAGAACCACCCGACAGCCACATGGTGAGCCTTGTGGCCCAAAAACTACCAAGGAATACTCTGATCTATGCCCACACACACACCTATATATTTATATATATATATATATAT
>NC_068982.1:98638045-98639536 GCF_001194135.2 Octopus bimaculoides
TATATATATATGTATATGCATTCATATATGTATATACATATATATTTGCATAAATACATACACTCGCATATATATAGATGTTGTCGATCTAGTTTGGATTCTTTGCCATCAAATTTGAATTTTTTGCAATCAAATTTGAATTTTTCAAAGAGACTTTGTAAGACAAGCTAAAACACAGAAAACGGTCAACAGGCATGCGCTGAAGTCTTGCAAACGGTAGAAAGTGGGAGTATTCATCCTCGAAAGAATATTCGATGACCACAAATCGATTCGAAGCTAGTTTCTCGAAACTGGTGCTCAAGCTTTGAAAAAAAAAGAGTTAAACTACATCGGCCGTAAGGAAATACATGTCTATCTTATCTAACTCGTCCAGTAGAGCCCACTGTTACTCGAACTTCGATCTAACCCCGAGCTTGGGACAACAAACTCGAGTTGGATAAACTCGAATAGTAAGCTATATGCTCTTTAAAACCGTTTTATGAAGTCACTTTTTTTTTTTTCAATTGTTCAATTTGCATCTCCTGAAAGCGAACGGACTGGTTCTTTTAAGGTCGCTCCTGGGTAAAGTCTGAATAGAAAGCTCGAATAGTATAGTTCTCGAATGAAAACTCTGCAGCTATCAAGAACTTATGAGCATTACTTTTGCATCATACTATTACTAATAGCAATTCACCATACGTAGGCATAAAGGAAAAAATGAGCTCATACTAATCCTGATATAACGACCTGCCTGAATGCGTCCACGTGCATGCCTTGTACAATAGACAGTCTAGTTAAAAGACATACCACATGGGGAGGGAGGCTGTAGCATAAGCCCGCGCTTTAAAGCAATTTTATGCAATTTTGTGGGAGGGGGAGAGGTGATTAAAAGTTATGATTAAAAGTTATGATCAACAGTTGTTGATTTAAATCAGACCAGGTTTATTAGCTATCCTGAGATAAGGGTTTTTACATTTTCCCAACTGATAATTCTCGCAAAAAAAAGTTTCAGTTTGTAAAAATGTACAAATTATCTTGAATGAACTGTTCAAACATACGCAAAAAATAGAAAAAGAAACATTCGTTTATGATCTCCCCTTGTTCAGACTGATCGACGTAACGGAGCATCTTTTGGTAGAAGCTATCACAGTGTTCATGAATTATTTCATCGAACTTTTCAGATATCAATTGGTAAAGCTCCGGCTCGTTCTTTGCCTCGTCTTGGATAACCGAGCGTTTCCAAACGGAGAAAAAGAGTTAAAATAGATCAGCCTTACGGCTGATGTAGTTTAACTTTTTCTTTTTTTTTTTTTTTCAAGGCTTGATTGCCAATTTCGAGAAACTAACTTCGAATCGATTTGTGGTCATCGAATATTCTTTCAAGGATGAAGACTCCTACTTCCTGCCGGTTGCAACAGTTCAGCGCATGCCTGTTGACCGTTTTCTGCGTTTTAGCTTGTCTTACAAAGTCTCTTTGAAAAATTCAAATTTGATTGCAAAGAATCCAAACTA
>NC_068982.1:98639618-98643036 GCF_001194135.2 Octopus bimaculoides
TATATACACCAATTACATCGAGGAAAAGCCAATTTAATGAACTAAAACAACACACAAAAACTGATAAATTCACATATTCACTTTTCATTTATTTCTTGAGCAGTCAAAATTTTCGACGCATTCCTGCGACCTGGTCACTGGTACAATTTCATCGTTACTGTTTGAAATTTAGTTGATTGCACATTCATATAGGCCTCAGACTTCTTATTTACTTCCTCTTCAGCTTATAGGTATGTGTGAATCTGCTTCGAAAATGTTTCATTGCTTTCTCTTTTCGCCATCAATCTTGGTTATCACTTGAAGTTTCCATTCTTTATCCGTTTAGCGGTTAGTATGTCTCATTCATTATTACCACCATCTTTGATCTGTTTTCCTTCGTTTCTTTCTCTCATCTCCTTCACTTGTCTTGATGTTTATCTTTGAACTTATGTAGATGTTTTCCGCTATATATAAATATAACGTATTTTAGTACATATTCTTGTGGTACAAGTCTACAGAAATTATATTCTTGCTATGCAGATGAAATTGTATTTTAAGCAGTGCAGTGTAAATATTAAAAGAAAATTCAAGACAATGAACGATAATTGGTTGCAGATCAAATATTATATTGGATCTACCTACCAGGTTCTTATTTGGAGAACCTCTCTTCTAAATAAGTCACCTCCCCACGGCTAAAATATGTAAGTCTACCCATCACACACAGCGGTCTTACGACACTTGTCTCTATGTCTGTACATATGTATATATATACATATATATATATATATATATATATATATATATATATATATATATATATATATATATGTGTGTGTGTGTGTGTGTGTGTGTGTGTGTGTGTATGTATGTATATATTCATGTATATATATATGTATATATATACATATACACACACATCCAAACACATACACACATACACTCATATATGTATGTATATATGAAAGTAAACAAACAAAGTTTGTTTTTAGAAGCGTTGAGATGTATTTTAAGATACAGAAATAAATTTATTTCTCAAACGCGTGATAATGCTATAAATAGCGTGATCAGGATAAATTATCCATACATTGTAGAAAAATACGTTACTGGTCAGCCATGAGACTCGAACTCACATCTCTGTGATGTATATATATATATATATATATATATATATATATATCAGGCTGAATAAAAAAGTAAGCAACGTTTTGAAACATGAAATTTAGCACAATATATTTCAGGGATGCAGAAATCAAAGTAAGTACCATTACAATCAACACATTTTTGCCAATCTGTTACAAGTCTGTTTATTCCGGTCACTTAAAAATCTGATGTTTTGGAGCTGATGAACTCTTTGAACACACTTTCAGCATCGGTTTGATTTTTGAACTCCTTCTCTCACAGGAAACCATCAAGGTTTTTTTTTTTTTTTGAAAAAGTGGTAGTCGGTAGGAGAAAGGTCTGTGGAATAAGCTGGTGGGCGGGGAGGGAACTTGAAGCCAAATTCCCTCAACTTCTGGAGCATCATTAGTGAAATGTATGGTCGAGCATTGTCATGAGGAATGGTTGACACTCTTCTGTTGACCAGTCTGGGACAGGAGTAGCAGTTTTTTTGTTCATTTTGGCAATTTCATGACAATATGTTTCTGCAGTGATGGTTTTTCCAGGTTTTAAGAAGTTATAGTGAATGAGTCCAGCAGTACACCACCAAGTCAGATGATCTTCTCAGAAAAGTTGTTCCTTAATTTTAAGGGATCCTTTTTATTCATCAAATACGTGCGTGCGTGTGTTTATGTGTGTATGTATTTACTTATGTATTGCACGTACAGTAGCTTGGTGTAATCAATTTGTTGTCTTCTATTATAAAAAGGCAAGTGCTCTATGGCCGGGATTTAATAACTTCTATCGGAGCCGCTTGACATCAAGTACTCAGTCTATCAGGTGTGTCCACCTTTTCAAAACTTCTTTACAAATTTTGGCTCTTTAATCTTTATTGAATATCGAATGTACTGAGGAGATTACCTCTTAAAATGAGACACAATTTCCAACCAATAAAATAACACAGTGCATACTCTTACGAAATCGATTTAACACCAACGGCTCACTCAACTCACATTGTAAACAGTTATTACTGGATAATATCGCATGACTCACATACCATATACTCTATACCCCCACCCCTGCTATTAAGACATGAATCACGTACAAAATACGAATACCCCTTCAAACAAAATAGTACAGCTCACAGCCAACAAAGGAGCTTCTATGCGCTCGCTCAACATTCTAGAGATAGTAGCCAAATTTCCTCATCATTTCCTCAAATCACACCCTAATATGTTACAGAAAAACATTGCAAAACGTAGTCCTAGATGGAATGGTCATGACCAGAATTCCTTTAGTCATGGGTCTGCTTAATAAGGAATCACCTGAGACTATACAGCAAAAGACAACCCACGCTATACGAACTATACACAACAAATAAAACACTAAAATAACCAGATACAAAAACAAAAAAAGTGGCACTCCGTCGATTACGACAACGAGGGTTCCAGTTGATCCGATCAACGGAACAGACTGTTCGTGAAATTAACGTTCAAGTGGCTGAGCATTCCACAGACACGCGTACCCTTAACATAGTTCTCAGGGAGATTCAGTATGACACAGACTGAGACGAGGATAGCCCTGTGATGTACAGGTATGTACAGATGCTACGCATTTTTGCCATCTGAGTGGGCTGGAGCAACATGAAATATAGTGTCTTGTTCAAGGAAACAACGCGCCGCCGGGAATCGAACTCATAACCTGATGACTGTCAACCGAATACCCTAACCACTAAGCCACGCACCTTCTACAAATAAAACAAAGCCCACGACAATGCAAAATTTATATGAACCTGAATTCCCGAAAGACAATGCTGCACACGTCTCAGGAAGAGGAGGAGCATCTTGCGATGCAGTAGATACTCGCCTCAAATATAATGAGATATGATGAATATCATATTATCTTCTATTGTCACAAGGCCTGAAATTTGAGGAGTGGGGTCAGTTCGATTATATCGACTCCAGTAATCGATAGGTACTTTATTTTATGGATCACCAGAAGGACGAAAGGCAAAGTTGACCTAGGTTGGATTTGAACTAGAAGCGTAAGCTATTACCGTATGACATTTTATCAGGCGCTCTAGCGATCCTACCAAGGGTAATAATGGTTTTGGAAATGAAATAAAGAATACTTACGGTCTGCACTAATAGACTGAATGAGACTTGTTTTGCTCACTTCTGACGGTTCCCAATTCTGGAAATATATATATATTTATATATAAATGGAGACGTTCAGTATTATATGTCTAGGTTTATAATATAATCATGTGTCTGTGGGCATGCTAATATATGCAAGCGCGCATGCATATGGTGTGTGTGTATGTGCGTGCGTATTTGTGGGG
>NC_068982.1:98644619-98647330 GCF_001194135.2 Octopus bimaculoides
ATCTGTCACTACAGTATCGAAATGTGATTGTTTCGGTTAGTGGAATAGTTTCATTTTTAAAGTGAAATTATTTGACATGAGTGTTTTTGTTTCACTTTTGACACGTAATACTTAAATAGTGGAGGAGATATTATGTTGCCGTGTGCTCGAACTCTGCAAGAAGTTAATAATTTTTTTTTGACTAAAACACAACTGGAACCCTAAGTAAGGCATGTGTAAAATTTGAATGAAATTGGTTGCGTAGTTCTCGAGTTTTAGGGATTCACACAGACAGACAGACAGACAGACAGACAGACAGACAGACAGACAGACAGACAGACACACATTCTCATTTTTATATATATAGATAACGTTGTTATTTTACAAAGTCCATATGTATTTTGATAGATTTTTCTCTGAACATTTTTTAGATTTCATAAAGAATGTTGATACTGATTAAATCATTTCTTAAGTTTATTTTCACTGAACCAAGTATAGTTTTTGTAAACGAATTATCAGCTATGAATGTACTTCAGCAATAAACTGATAATTTCAAAATACATGAGTTAAATAATGAACAATTTACAGTGCTTAAATACAGCCACACGAGTAGTAAGTATTAGATGAAGACGGTTGCTTAAGCTCTCTACTTCTGATGTTTTCTATTGCAAAATATATGTACACATTTGAGGCTAAATCTAACATTATTTCTGTTAAAAAATTTATAATAATCTCTGATTCCATACTAAATGTATATCTAGTAAGTAAAATGTATTCAAAATGCTATTTATGTCTTTATTGCCCACAGGGGACTAAACACAGAGGGGACAAACAAGGACAAAGAAATTAAGTCGATTACATCGACCCCAGTGCATAACTGGTACTTATTTAATCGACCCCGAAAGGATGAAAGGCAAAGTCGACCTCGGCAGAATTTGAAACAAATGATTTTTATTGTTATAGTGTACTACAGAACATGTCTACAAATTTTTAGTCAATGCTGTATGTTATGACGTTTGTAAATATTATGTCTATATCCGCAATATGACCGTGGACAGAAAATCCTTTCCACTGGAAGCACAAGGCCTCAAATTTGGAGGAAGGGATTAAGTCGATTACATCGACCCCAGTGCGTAACTAAGACTATTTGCTCGACCCCGAAAAGATGAAAGGCAAAGTCGACCTCGGCGGAATTTGAACTCAGAACGTAGCGGCAGACGAAATACCGCTAAGCATTTCTCCCGGCGTCCTAACGATTCTACCAGCTCACCGCTCTTGTGGACAGAAAATGACAGAACAGTTGTTTAGCGACTCAACAGCAGCAGAGCACCTTCCTCAACTACCCGCGAATACATTGCTAATAAAACCACTGATATTAGTGGCTTAGGTAAACTGGATAAATAAATTTGCATATTTAACGCTTTCATGACTGCTAGCTGAAATATTAAATTAAATTAACTTTAAGTATTAAATTCAAATATCAAATTGATTTTACGTTTTCTGTTCTGACGTGACTAAAAACTGATTATATCTATAAAACTTTTTTTCCTTTAAACCCGCTTATTTTTAACGCTTCATTGTAATAAGTTCTGAACGAGGCATTGAACCAAATGGTTTTTGTGTTTCTTTTTCAGTTTTAATGATTTTTACGTCTTCTATTTCATTTGAATTGAAATATTACATTTCTAAATCTCTCAGACAGATTTATACAGTAGCAGCACGATAAAGTGATGGTATGTTGCCAACTTAATGTGGTAGTCTCATGAAAGGGAAGAATGCTACTGCTATTTAGTCCTAGGAAACCGTGTTTCCAGTTAGCCGTGACACATTTTCTGAGTCCTAATGTTTTCACAGGGGAGATAAGCATCTCCACCCAGGTGCTTATCTCCCCTTTGAAAACATAAGGACACAAAAATGTATCGTGGCCAACTGTAAACGGTGTTTCTTAGGGCTAAATAGCAGTAGCATTCTTCCCTTTCATGGGACTACCACATTAAGTTGGCAACATACCATCACTTTATTTCATTTAACGCTTCGTTGTAACAAGGGCCTACTTTGCTGATAAACCTATCTGATGTTGTATTGAATAACCATATACTAGCATTTTTCATTGCCTTATCAAATATAGATGCGAGTGATTTCATGCTGAATTTTCGTATTGCAACTTTCCATTTGTTTTCTTAAAAGGCATTTATTTGTTGCCTGAAAACCTTATAAAGCAACGTTCTAACTAATTCAGAAAGTATTATTGTTAACGTGTTCAGTTAACGGTTTGCATCATTTATCCTGTATATAAATACAAAATTGTTTCATTTGTTATATTGATTACTTGAAGATTGGCAAAAATTATGTCATTTCGGCTTAAAAGTAAAACTTACATACACACAGAGGAGAGAAAGAGAGGAGAGAGAGAGGCGTGTATGTATGTGCGTGTGTATGTGTGTGTGTCCGTGTGCATGTGTATAACAATATTTATTCAAAGCTGACTGTAAATAATTATTCCACGCTACTTGACAGTATTTAGTTTTTATTGCAATTCCCTTAAGCGTGAAACGGTAACCAACATACAATCTCTCTCTCTCTTTCTCTCTCTCTCTCTTTCTCTCTCTCTCTCTCTCTCTCTCCATTTATATATATATATATATATATATATATATATATTTATGTGTTTCAGCCAAGTGGCTGCGGTCATGCTGGTATATATATACACACAAAATTTTATATATATATAT
>NC_068982.1:98647603-98649803 GCF_001194135.2 Octopus bimaculoides
GAGAGAGAGAGAGAGAGAGAGTTGATTGCCGTTTCACGCTGAAGTGAATTGCAATATAAACTAAATACCGCCAAGTAGAGTGAAATGATTATTTAGAATCAACTTTGAATCCTTCTCTCTCTTTCTCTCTTTCTCTCTCTCTCTCTCTCTGTTTCTCTTTATTTTTTGCTTGTCTTCATCAGATAATCTGATGAAGACGAGGGAATAGAAACTTTGAAGTCACAGTCACCTCCTTATGGTATGTATGTATGTAGGTAGGTAGGTAGGTAGACAGGTAGCTAGCTAGGCAGGTAGGTAGATAGATAAATCGACAGATGGATAGATAGTTTATCAATTATGTACTTCAAGGTTGTAAGATGTGACTTTCGTTAGGACAGTCATTTTATAAGTATCTATGTAAGTATATGCTTGTTAACGAAATTTGCCTGTCAGAAACATAAATGCTTATAAGATGTCAAGGCGAAAGCCACTGCTTGAAAATTACATGAAGCTATAATACATTTTTGCAATCATATAAATTATCTATATATTCCATATATGGAATGGTCTCTCATTTTAAATTTGTAAATTATTTCTTTACTCTCACATGCACGCTGGCACAAGTACAAGCGCACTTCGTAGCACTCCGTCGGTTACGACAACGAGGGTTCCAGTTGATCCGATCAATGGAACAGCCAGCTCGTGAAATGAACGTGTTAGGGGTTCAGCACTCCACATACACGTGTACTCTTAACGTAATTCTCGGAGAGATTCAGCGTGGCACAGTGTGTGGAGCTTTAGGTGTTTTCGTTCAATAAACACTCACAAAGCCCAGTCTGGGAATCGAAACCGCGATCCCACGACCGCGAGTCCGCTGCTCTAACATCTGGACCATCGCACCTGCACACACGCGCACATACACATCGTAATGAAAGAATTGTTAAATATATTCAAATATATTTTACATAAAGCAGATATCTGATATAGGACCCAATATGTTGTGGGGGGAGGGGGAGTGGATAGATATGTTTAGTATATTAGAAGCTGACAGTCAACGTTGAGTATCGGTCTGAGCTGAGTTGTTCACTATTAGTCAGTCGTGAACAGTCGTGAACAGTCATAAACAGTGAATCCAAGGATGAAATTCAGAACTGATCGCCAACTTTTTATATAATAAATGTGTGTATGTGTGAATATGTGCGTGTGTATGCGTATATATGTATGTGTGTTCTCGCAATCATTCTCACGCGTGTTTGTACATGTACGAGATACAGCGGGCTGTTTGTATACATATGTCTATATACTTGTGCTTCTTTCTGAACATATCTGTATGCTGTGAATATGTGTGTGCATGTGTGTGTGTGTATTTGGATGTGTGAGCGCGGGCGTGTTTCAAAATATGGAGGACTTTCAAGAAACGTATAATAAGACTTTGAATAATTATTTGTTGATATCAGTCCTAGCTTGGTGTTATGATGATAGAAATTTGCTGAATAAGGCCGTGTTGAGAGATCTATCAATACAAGTTCAAAACTCCAAACGAATAAAACACTCACTTATTAACACACTGCACCAGCTGCTTGCACGTATAAAGCTGCACTTATTCATAATTTATTTACAGCTGAATGAATTAAACCAAAGCGAGTAACATATCTTTGTCTTAGGTAATAGCCGCATTGGAACAAACAGATGTTTGACCGGTCATCGAAAAGCCGATCAATTCGTTTAGTTGCGACTCTACTGAATTAACTTGATCAAAGCTAACAAAATTGAATGGTGAAGTTATTATAAAGACATATTTACCTTTGACTTTGCATCGGAAGAAATAGTTTTTTCAATCACTGTCTTCTGAATAGAGCTATGTTTTGACATGGTATCTGATATTTTTAAAATAATAGAGAAAAAATAAATATCTTAATTGTGAAGAAGTGAAGTTGAGTAAAAATCATATTTATGCATAACTGCTTCACGTACGCCAATCCCCAACAATCTTACACATGAGCTTCTAGAAATAGCAGCCGCTGAAAAGCCTCGAGTCAAAACAAAATCACATTTATACACCTAAAGTACCCATGACCAGAAGGAATCACTGCACTCACCAATATATAAAACTACACTTACTACCTTCTCTGTGAGCATCATCAGAATCTACAGGTGTACAGAAAGTGTGGTTTTCAGTAGGGCATAGATGCCATATATGGTAATATAAATATATATGTAT
>NC_068982.1:98650458-98651401 GCF_001194135.2 Octopus bimaculoides
ATATATATATATATATATATATATAGCGATATATAGCAAGAAATTGAGGTTATGAGAGATAATGGTGTCAAGAAGACCCAAAGGTATCAGGTAATGCTGAGTAAGTGCTATGGACAGACTATAGTTAAGCTCCAGGTTCGGTGATTATGCGAATGATGAGTCCAACGTATGTCACATATCAGCATGTGTATATATACAAAAATTGACAGAATGAGATAAAAAATCCAAGGCTGTGAAAGATTTCAGAACATTTATAAATAGGTCATACACCTGTTTCCGGGATATTTTATATATCTCTTCATCGGAGACGGTGTGAGAAAATGGTTAAGCAATAGTTATTCTAGATAAGATATGAAAAAGAGAGTGAGGTGGAGGAATGAAAATAGACGTGAGATATGCAGGGACATTGTATCTTCAATTCCACTATTTACACAGAATAGTATATATATATATAAGATTCCTGTACATTGTGATTAAGTTGCAATAGTATTTAAGATTGGTCATTCCAAGCACAGAGTTTGTAAACGGTGTTATTGAATCGAGGTCCTTTTTTTTTTTGAAGTGACTAAAAAGTTGGGAATGTATTTGTAAGGTCACATCAAAAAACAGGAAGAGAGGAAAAAAGAAAGGAAGAAAGAAAAAAGAAAAGCGGGGAGAGAGATAATAGAGAAATGAAGAGAGGGAAAGTGTACTGGTTAGTGGTCAGTCAGGTTAAATTGATATGAGGAATGGGGAGGTGAGGGTGATAGAGAGAGAAAGATATGAGGTAATAAAAAGATGAGAGGATAAATTGTAAAGGAGTGTCAGGTATGTAGTGATAGAGCCTAAGTGAGGAGCAGAGAGAGGAGGTAGGGGTAGTAAAATGGTGGAATGAAGAATTTGGGAATATAGGTTAGGTTACTTAGAGGACAGGTCAATGCTTAGTAGTAGAAGAATATATATA
>NC_068982.1:98653203-98665836 GCF_001194135.2 Octopus bimaculoides
TATATATATATATATATATATTAGACAAAATGAGATAACGAAGTCAAGGCTGTGTGGAGTTTTCAGGACATTTATAAGGGAAAAGACATAGATATAGTCTTACAGCTGTTTCTGGGATATTATGGATATCTCTTCATCAGAGACGATGTAAGATGGTTAAACAGAGGTAAATATTTGAGTTCGAAATAAGGAATTATTATGGAAAAGAAGGAGATAAGAAATATAGAGGGAAATAAGAGAATGAAAGTAGAAAGAAAAATATAAAATATATAAAGCTATCGTAGTTGCAGTTCCATTATTCGAGAAAAGTGCTGTATAGAAGCAGTAAAAACAAGTTTCTTGTACATGGTGTTTAAGTGCCAATAGTAGTTCATGGTTAGTCATTTCAAAGTATGGAGCCGTGGATTCTGTATTGCTTGTTCGAAAGGGTCTTGTGGTGTGAAGGAAAATTTAAGAATGTATTGGTAGTATTTATGGATAGCTGGGAGGGGCGGAGATGTGTATGTTTAGAATGAGGAGATAAGTCAAAATGAAAACAGGAAGAGAAAATGAGAGGAAGAGAGAAAAAAATGAAAAGAGTGAAAAGAAAAAGCGAAGGGTGAAAAGTGAGAAAAGGAGTGTTAGTTGGTGGTCAAGATAATGTGACGGGAAGGTAGGGAGAGAAGTGGGGAGGGATAGGAAGAGATGAGAAGATAAGGAGTGAGATGTGTGAGTAGGAGAGATATGATAGAGCTGCATTAAGGGAAGGGTAGAGAAAAGGTATGGATGGGGTGTTACCAAAGTGAGTAGTAATTTTAGCGGTAAATTTTAAAGTGGAGGGAAGAATACGAGAATGTCAAATTTCTATAAATAGACGTATGTGGTTGTATAGGTTAGTGTGAAAGGTAGGAATCAGAGAGAAAGTTAGGAAGGGAAAGAAGGCATAATTGCATACGTACACGGTCTGTCCATAGCACTTACTTAGCGCTATCTGCCACTCTTTGGGTCATCTACATACCAATACCTCTCATATATATATATATGGAACAGTTGATCTGTATGTAGCATCGAGTCATTCACTTAGCAACCTACGTGGTACGGATTTGCTTCATCAGAGCTGACCCTAGCGATAAACAACAACAAAAAACCATTCCATATACCACCACTCCATTCTGCTACATATCAACCACCCTAGCATTATATAACCACGCCAATCCGTCACACCATTCAAGTACACCACTCCATCAAATCTCTCCACTAAACTACACCACTCTATTAATCCACTCATTATTCCTCGACACTGTTCCTCTCTGTATTACCCCTCTATACTTTTCTGTCATACTCCTCTACATTATTCCACTCCTATGTTCTACCGTACATTTCTACTACTATTCTACAGACTATTCCTTCGCGACATTCCACCTCGGCATGCCGACACAACACGCTAGCATTTCACCAAATCTTTACACCAGACCACATAACCACGCAACCAATCAGAGTTATATTAAGCAGTGAACACACCAAAACACATCAGCCATAGTGTTTTACTGTCTTGAGAATATTATTGCGCTAAATACACCCTTCTTTTACTGAACACATTGTGATTGTATTAAACGCACCAACGTTTTACTCAATTTTAAATACATACTGCTTTGAACCAATAAACTGACAAAATGAAACCAATATAGTGCAGTATCCAAAACAGCAACCATTCTTGTTCCCATTAACATAAATTGTAAACAGATGTTTTCAGTTTATGTTAATAACCTTGAACTGGTAGAATGAGAACATCCAAAATATTTGCTACACACTTTAGTGCTACCGTCTCGTGGACAAAAGGAAGTACCAGATACATTAAACATGGTTGTATTCTATTTGTGTAGACTAAAAATTCTTCCTGGTTTTGAGAAAGACTTCTGCTTATCTGTCAGTTTTCATTTACATTAAAACCTTTTGACATTATCCAAAGAAAAAGAGTCTGAATGAATAGAACGAGGCTTTTATCTACGTGCTTTATCATCTGTAAATAAAGGTTAATCCACACTATCGTGTGAGTTCTAAAGAAATTGGTTCCTATTATGCTGAGAAAGTGAACCATTTCACTTTCACTGATAAAAATTTATCAGTAAATTTTCCTGGTAATATTATTCTTCTTTTTGAAGGATTTGATAAAAATCAGATAAACTAAAATAAAACATAGTACGAAAATATTTATTTTCCATGATTGGAAATCACAGTTATTACGTAAATGATAGATCACAAAGAACTGCAAATGTTCCAGCTGTCAGTGGAGAACATCCCCAGTAGACAAACTCTAATCAGTGGATGCTACCAACATTGAAGACTGGTTATAAAATAAGTTGAGAGATTAGGATTTTGTGCATACATAATTACAGAAAGCTATTGAGCAATAGTGTGAGGAAGTATTAAAAACAATTTTAGCCTAACAACAATGTATAGAAACTCATACATAAGTCAGGAAATAAAATACAAGGTTATACAATAAATGTATTTCTATGTTGTGTGTTTATTCAATGTAACTGTAAGAATACACAAACATCTACACGCGGACTTATAATACATTATGTATATTATTATAAATGTAATGTATTATATAACATATGGATATAAACCATTGTATGTATATGTAGATATGTACAATGTGTGTTTGTGTGTGCGTGTGTGCATACGTGTATATGTGTGTGTGAAGATAGATAGATAGATAGATAGAAAGATAGATCATACAGTGGTTTATTGGACTCTCTTGTCAAGATTGAATTTCCTACGCTTACAAAATTTTATTAACTTTAATATTAAAGAAGAAACAGATAAACTCCGGTTACCACGTTGCAAAATAGGCGAACTATTTTGGTTTAAACGCTTCGTCTTCGATTTCTTTCTTTTGTTCATGTCTATTACTGTAGGTTCAGCATCCTATTAAAAATATATATGGTCACAAGACAAGTTAAATATTAAACATACAACCAAAATTAATGAGCATCAAACAGTATGTTATTATTATCAGTTTATAATAATTGCCGTTGTTGTTGCTGCAGTCGCTGTTCTTTAATGTTCTGTTATATGAAGAAAAATTACTATTTTCAAAGTTTTCTGCGAAGGAAAGGACTTATGCTCAGAAATAAAGCCTTATCTGGATGCTTTCAACTGAGTAGATCTGCTATAAGCAACCAAATGCCATGTGGAGGTATTAAGCCAAAAGAAAGATTAAATCTACTTCCCAAGAAGAGGGTTGACACGGTTTCTGTTCAGTAAATTTAACTCAAAGGGCTTTGATTTACCTGAAACTGTGACAAAAGATACCTGCTTAAATTGCCGTGCAGTGTGGTTGAACTCGTAACCGCATAGTTACAAATATGCCTTGATTCAGCACTAAGGCCACAGCTCAAATCTTATGACCAAAGATTTTCCATCCGTGACCATACCGTCAATAATAAATTATTAACCAATATATCCTACTTTGAAGACAATGGGGTATTATTAAAAGGAGGTGCAGTTATTATTTCTAGCAGGTCGAGCAATCACATAGAAGCTCCCTCGTTTGTTCGTTAGCAGTGTGGTTGGTGCCGTGGGTCAACGTTAAGTTTGCGCCAAAAGATTAAAGCGATTTGCTTATGTTTTTTAATGTGCTAAAGGATGACTTTAATCTGTTTGTATACCGACTTCTTTCATTAGTAGGAGTCCGCATATTTCGTGAGAGGCAGAACAGAGATAATTAGATTTATTCTATATGACGGAAGAAAGACAAGCCAACTCTAACAAATTTTAAATCAGTAAATAACTACCTGAAGATAACTTAGCCGAGTTATAAGAGTACTGGATAAAATGTCTAATGGTGTCCCTCTCGGTTCTCTGCACTTTGACCTCAAACGCCGCCGAGGTTAACTTTGCTTTCATCTTTTCGGGTCGATCAATCCAGCATTGAAGCCGATTCTTTGTCTTTACATCTCACGTTCTCTCTCTCTCTCTCTCTCTCTCTCTCTCTCTCTCTCTCTCCCTCTCTCTCTCTCTGTTTCATGTACCTGCAATTCAAGATCCAGGATTGTCGCATACTATGTCACTTTGATTCCGCCTGAGAATTACGTTGAGTTAAGAGTACACATGTCTATAGAATGTCCAGCCACACATTTAATATTCGCGAGAATTCGGTTGATCGAACAAGTGATTAATGCTCATCGTCGAAGCTCATGGGGAACCAACAGCTACTGATTTATTACATTAACATAAGATCACAAGGAAAATGGGATGGAATCGATATAATCAAACCAAGTACAAGACTGATATTTTATCTATCGACTTCCGAATGATGAATGGCTGGAATTTAAACACTACATGCAAAGGACATGCGAACACTGCACATGCAAGGTATTTAGTAAAACAGAAGAATCTGAGGAAATGGTGATGATCCACGTTGGCAAATAATAATAATCCTTTCTACTCATATTTGTAGGGAAGGGACTTGTCGATTACATCCACCCCAGTGTTTCACTGGTGCTTAAATTAATCGACTCCGAAAGGATGAAAGGCTAAGTCAGCCTCGGTGGAATTTGAATTCAGAGCGTAAAGAAAGACGAAATGCCGCTAAGCATTTTTCCCGGCGTGCTAACGCTTCTGCCAGCTCGCTACCTTATTGGCAAATAATAATAATACAAACAGTTCGAATTGTGAAATAAGTTCTATGCAGGGAGAAAAGGGAAGTAAGTCTGAACTTTCGAAATTAAATGTTTAGTATTGCAGGTTAATTGATTGAGAATATTGGATGTACGAGCATTTATCTCGATTATGAGTTACCTCAGAGTTCTCCATTTCTCTCATCTCCTTCTAATGATGAATCCTTTTTTTGGAAAGAGTGCCAATAATTGAAAAAGTGGGAGAAATTACCAATATATTACAGATGAATTCGTCGTAAAGAATGAAAATTTTAGCATTTCAGCTTTTTATTCTTCTATACAAAATAGAGAAAATTCGTGATGTTATTAGCCTGTCTGTTATGTACACAGACCCTCGCAATTTTGGGGGGGATTCTGAACGTCATCATACATCACTGGTCCTTATGTCTGTTAATAACAGAATAAATGAAGCACAAAGCTGAAACTGGTGGCATGTTTTCAGACGATATGAAGACAATACTATATTACAAGACATTTAAAACGATAAATGTCGCCCTTTCAAAGCCTTGCCAGGCTCATGGGCCCGGTTTCCCGGTTTCTATGGCGTGTGTGTTCCCCCCAGCTGGATGGGACGCCAGTCCATCGCAGCGTTACTCAAGAAACAGGAAGAAAGAGTGAAAGTTGGGGCGAAAGAGTACAACAGGGGTCGCCACCACCCCCTGCCGGAGCCTCGTGGAGCTTTGGTGTTTTCACTCAATAAACACTCACAACGCCCGGTCTGGGAATCGAAACCGCGATCCTCCGACCGCGAGTCCGCTGCTCTAACCACTAGGCCATTGCGCCTCCGCACAAGACATTTAGTCCGGCACATTTCTACAAATTAAACTACATTTACCATTCTTTGGGATCGCCAAGGAACCAGGCTTAATACACAATAAGGCATTTTGAATCACACACTATTACATCAACTTAAACTATATCCGCCTTTCTCTGTGTAAAGAAAGATACTACCGACATACAGGTACCACCACTTAAACTGCAGTCACCGATCTATATACACAAGGCAGGCTTTTTATATAATGGAATTGATATTGATACGAGATATTGCATAAAGTTAGATAAGAATGATGGAATTTCAAGAACAGCTAGAGACCATTGTGAGACTGCTACTGCTACTGCTGCTGCTACTACTACTACTACTACTACTACTACTACTACTACTACTACTACTACTACTACTGTTGCTGCTACTGCTGCAGACAATGCTGCTGTTACGGCTTCTACTACTACTACTACTACTACTACTACTACTACTACTACTACTACTACTACCAACCTTCTGTTCCCCAAAGAGATTATGACACGGAAGCCTAAAGTGGTGGAATATGAATTTAGGATTACTTACTATTTGGATTTCGTCTTTCAATAAGCAGAGAGCATCGTGGGCATTTCTTGAAGCTGCGTAAGGGAGGAATTGAATATATTGACCAATAATTTCAGTTAGTATATTGTCAGTATACAATGACATTGTGCAGTGTGCATAGTGTAGTGTAGCGTTGTTGTTGTTGTTGTTGTTGTTGTTGTTTTTGCTGTTGCTGCTACTGCTGCTAAAATATTCTAGCCATGGCAGTACCATTTCTTTTTTTCTTTCTTCAGAAATAGCACGATGCAGTATGTCCAATATAGAAGACGAAAATATCTATGGTATCAAGCAACCACGTAGAAGCTCTCTAATTATTCATTGGATACTTACCTTTAGTATGGATTACTGAAAGATCGTGTAGTACGACAAAGAATTGTGCTATTATCATTGTTGTTATGAAGGCGGCGAGCTGGCAGACTCGTTAGCAATCCGGGGTAAGTGCTTAGCGGTATTTCGCCCGTCGCTACGTTCTGAGTTCAAATTTCGCCGAGGTCGACTTTGCCTTTCATCCTTTCGGAGTCGATAAATTAAGTACCAGTTGCATACTGGGTTGATCTAATCGACTGGCTTGCTCCCCACAAATTTCAGGCCTTGTGCCTATAGTAGAAAGGATTATTGCTGCTGTTATGTCTCTGGTTAGCTATCCTCGGGCAAGATCTATGACACCAAGATAATACTCAGATTCATCGTACAATCCTCAGATCCGTTGCTATTGATATACCATATTTCAGTCTTATAGAGGTCCGTAGTGCAAATTTCGACATACATTTACTCTGCGTGTGTATCTACGTGTGATATAAATGCACTGAAGTAGATGGTTGTGCATCTTTTTAGTACACGAGTAGCAATGATTACGCTTTAAGTATGTATGTGTATACCATATGTAGATATGTGATTGTGAGCACATGCTAATACCAAGAAATTTAAATAGGATGCCTTTGGAAGGATTTACAAATTTTCAAGTATCACTAATCGATTGGATTTAAAGGATCGAAGTCAGTTTGCTTTCTTCTTTTTTGGAGAATCATAACATTTCCTGGCTGTTATGCCAATATATCGTTATATAGCTCAGTGCACCTTGATAATAGGTTCAAATGACAATCTGTAGCGTGGCTGCAAGAGCTGTAAGCACATTCTAATCAATTCTAAGATAGTTATAGCATTCCTCTTTGGAAATACGAACAAGCGTAAACAAGTAGGACAAAACTCCATTCATGTGTCCTGTAAAAAATATTATGATCAACCCTGTATCTTGTCAGGGCTATGAATTGTATCTAAATAAAGGTTATGGTCATTGACAAAAACAGTGTGCGTGTCTAATTTTCCCCTATTCTGCAGATCTTAACGTAGCCTTGGCATGTCCTCAACAATATTGACAAGTACACTGGCATGACGAACATAAGTACAAAACCTCTCTTAGAATATTTCTGTAGTTAGTTGTTTCGGTTCTTAGTGCTAGCTGTGGATCATGTAGTAGTAAGTCGTTAACGGCATTAACTGTAGGAGAAGAAACCTTGGCGTGGCGTAATTACTCTAGTATCAATAAGTGAGAGATAAATTCTAATACCTTCCTTCAGTTTACTAGTACTGTCTGTAGATTACGATACCATGTTTCAATTCCTTGAGAACAATTTTGTTGATGAGAAGCTGTTCGACACAGACCCAAATTCTTTTTTCTTTCGTTTGTTATTTTTTTTATGATCTTGGAGAAACATATTCAGACAACCCGTATAAGTTTCTTTACAACATTTCAGTATGATGTGGGCTTGTAGCATTTTGCTATATTTGTTCTCTTGGTTCAGAGGCACGTGTTATCCGTTGAACTGTCAATCCATCTGACACGTCGAGACGTGACATCCATTGTTGTTTTGTTTTAAACAGATTGGCGAGAGTTTCCCTGTATAATCGATTATCAGATCACTTCCAGATGACTTACCATTTGATAGATTTGCAATAACTGTCCGGAGAGTTTCACGTATATTTTAAGAGGGACGTTTGCATAATACTCACTCCATGCATCATTTAATTTCACTGTATCGCAGTTGTGCAGTTTATTTATATCCTAGTTTCATCCCTCCAAAATAACTTCAGATCGTTCTGAGAAGCATTTACAACCTTGATGGAATTACCTCTTTATATGGCGATACACAGTTGGCAGGTTTCATGCAAAACTTACAATTGATACCCTTATCGTTTTGTAATCTCTTACGATAACTAAACTTTTGACATACTACTCATAGTCCTTATTTAAGGGCAATTAGTTGGCTTGTGACAGTCTTTTGTCGACAGGTTCTATTTATTTTGGATATTATCTACCATAAATTAGCAGCTTGTGCTTCCTGAATTCATTATTCCCTTTACATCTTACGGTAGTATCGAACTGTTCATTTTCCCCTACTCTATTGAAGTGGTAATCTAGTTTGGTTCTGTGTTATCATTACGATCTCTTACTCCCACGTCCTGATAAATGTTAAATGCAACACAGAACACTAGAAAATTCAATGCCCGAAAGCTGGAAGCTTCAATTTTGTGCTAGGTATATCATAGATATCATAGATAACATCAAGTCAGTAGGTTTACTATCGGTTCATTTCATAATCGTTCAATCATTTGCTGTTTTTTTTGTTTTTTTTTTCGGGGGTGATGTAAACAGTGAACTTCGCCTCAAGTCTTGCAACGAGATGTGCTTTGAATTGTTGTACCTTACTCATTTCTGTTTGTTCGTAAACGTGTGATGATATCAGACTTGCTTCTTAAGTTATAGTTATCATTTTTGCTTTGGTTCACGTTTTGGAGGCAGAATCTATTATCCTGCTGATATTATTTGCTGTACATTTCTGATAGATATTTTCCAATGTAAAGCAGTAAAGATTTTTTAGACATACGTTGTTTTCTGGCGTAACTGCTTTTCCTTGACATGTAAGTATTGGGGAATATGTTCTGCCCCAGTAGATCTTCATCATCTTCTTCAGTCGAGGGAGATCCCCCAGGATTTTTGCAAAATTTTTATTCAATCTCATATCTACTGGGGTTTCTCATGATAATTCCGCTACTTGCAATAACTGAACCCGGTCTTGCAATGGTTTATATAGTGATTCGGAAATATAAATATTATTTATCAGTTCCATTTTGTTGCTTCATCTTCTCCAAAAGACGATACTCTATGTGTATGTATGTATGTATGTATGTATGTATTATGTGTGGAGGTACAATGGCCCAGTGGTTAGGGCAGCGGACTCGCGGTCATAGGATTGCGGTTTCGATTCCCAGACCGGGCGTTGTGAGTGTTTATTGAGCGAAAGCACCTAAAGCTCCACGAGGCTCCGGCAGGGGGTGGTGGTGAACCCTGCTGTACTCTATCACCACAACTTTCTCTCACTCTTTCTTCCTGTTTCTGTTGTGCCTGTAATTCAAAGGGTCGGTCTTGTCACACTGTGTCACGCTGAATATCCCCGAGAACTACATTAAGAGTACACGTGTGTGTGGAGTGCTCAGCCACTTGCACGTACATTTCATGAGCAGGCTGTTCCGTTGATCGGATCAACTGGAACCCTCGACGTCGCAAACGACGGAGTGCCAACAAAGTATGTATGTATGTGTGTGTGCATGTATGTATGCATGTATGTATGTATGCATGTACATATGAAAGTATGTATATTCTCTTCCATTTTCAATTATTTGAATTGTTCCTGTAAAGAAGGAGCTAGTTTCTAACAAAAATACAAAGCTCCATCGTTGGAAAGCAGATAACAAAAACAAATGCCCATTTTAAACTTTGGAAAAGTCTCGCATATTTTTACTGTTTTACTTACAGATTTCTCGATTTCTTTTTCTAAAATCCCTAGCTTTTTCCATATTGTCACTTAGGTATTTACTCACAAAAACCAAGTGCACCAATTATTATTGGCATAAAAGAGAATTCATAATGTGGATATAAAAATAGGAGGTTTCGAAGCAACCTGTCCGTAGTTCTCCTCTTTCTCTGTGATTTTCGATTGTCCCAAACACAAATATATGCCTCGATATAATTACACTTCATAGAAATTTTGATGGGAAAGTTCCACCAAAATTCCTTGTTAATATTTACGTATGTATTGAATAAGAATGGGGTTCTCTATATCTATTACGGGGTTTCATTTACTCTTTTTTCGGATGGCATTATTTATTTTTTTTTTTTTGTTTTGTGACAACGCCGTGCCGCATAGAAACATTACCTTGACATTTTGGGGCAGCTGCTAATCATGTGTGATGTCTTCCACAGAAATGTATGTATGAGAGAGCAGTGCATGCCATCAAAGTGACACTGGGGTAAAATATACGAAGCCCGATATACCCATCATGGCTACTCGTCTGATAAGGGTACACCAGGCACATGCATCACAACCATATGTGCGCGACATGGTGATCTCATATCAAGATAAACAGCGCATGACCTGTATGTATGTATGTATGTATGTATGGAAGCATTTCTTGGAGTACTTAGATCTAACTTATGATATGTTTCGACCAAAGATTGACCCCGGTCATGTCTGCATATTTGGTTCAATACAACAGCGAGCAGTCAGTCCGTTAACATGTTGAGTCGGTTAGTTATTTTAGCGACATCAGATAAGATATGTAATAGTTTTCATTAGAGGTGATCTTTCAACTACACCGTGTGACGGAATGGGGTGACTGACTTTATTTAAGTGACTTCACACCGCAGCGTAATAATAACAGTGTAGACGAAATTGATATTTATAAAGAACGTTAACAATGTTTGCCCTTGTATTCTTTGGCTTCAGTCATTAGAATATGGTGGATCATATCGACTCAAGTACTTTATGACAGTCTGGTATTATATCATATACATACATTATATATATTATTGATTTGTATTTATCGAATGGTTAGGCTACGGTTACATTTTTTACATAAAGGACTCGACGTAATTAGTTTACACTGGCAAATATTACAATCACATAGGCGCATTTATACACACACACACACACACACACACACAACTAGTTTTCGCAGAGTCTATTTTCATGACATGCGTTAACCGAAATCGGAATCAAGTGATCGCACAACGAACTTTTTAACCATACTGCTATGTCATTGCTTATCTACTTATTGATTTAGAATGTGATTTGATATTGATTTCTTAAATAGATATAGTCTTAAATAAATAGTGATATGAATGACAGAAATATTGGGTTTAAATTTAGGCACAAGTCCAACAATTTCAGGGGAGAGGATAAGTCGATTACATTGACCCTAGCGATCAACTTGTACTTATTTTATCAACCCCGGAATTTGAACTCAGAACGTAATGACGGACGAAATGCCGTTAGCCATTTTACCCGGCGTGCTAACGATTCGGCTAGCTCGCCGCCCTAGGAATGACAGAAATATTAAAATCTTTTCTAGTAGATGGAGGAGGGTGTAAGTACTACGAATGGGGCAATTGGGCGCAGCTGCTTGGACACTAACCATTAGCACGGCTGGCATGACATTCAGCCCTTTTGCCGACAGTTGTTTTTAACGCTAGGGGCAAACACATTCACAGGTGCACACCAAAATATATACATCCAGAGAGAATGAATTGAGAGAGACAGACAGACAGAGGCAGAGATTACAATTTGTTAATTGAACACTAGTGATATAAACACACACACACTTTCTCTCTTTTACTCTCTCTCTCCCTCTTTCTCTCTCTCTCTCTCTCTCTTTCTCTCCTCATACACATAGAGAAATATGCTCAAATGCATAAACATAGAGAAAGAGAGAGGAGAGAGCGGGAGGAGTAATGGAGAAAGAGGACGAAGTAAACATTAAAATACTTGATGTCACATAAATCAGCGTCGAATCAACGACGCCAAATTCACGGCGCCATAACAGCTATGCCAAAACATCTCATAACCTTAACTAATACATTTCAAACGTATCCACCTTTGTCATCAGGTGGTGGTGTATTTTATATCTAATAATAATTTAATTGAACTAGGGTTGAACTAAGCTCTCATCCACGAGGCATTTGATGACGATTTGGCTATCAAGCAGTCACTGATTAGAACGAATGTCCTTTCTGTGTTGATATTTCTTATTAAAAAAAAAATTTTGTGTGAATTATGTATGTATGAGCAGCTACCATCGTTCACACACACACACACACACACACACACACACACACACACACACACACACACCTGTGTGTGTGTTTGGGCGTGGTAGGGTGTGTACAAGTAAGCAGTTATCCCTTCAGATAAATTTGCATACGTTTAGTTCTATTCCCAACTTCACCCCCTGATAGCCAGATGCAACTCGTATAAACACCCACACACTAGCACATACCGCGCACGTACTGACACAGACATGTATATGCGCGTTTTGTGGGGTGCGGGAGACAGGGAAAGAAAGAAAGAAAGAAAGAAAGAATGGGAGGGGGAGGGACGGACGGAACTAAGGAAGGAAGGAAAGAAAAAAAGATAGAAAGGAAGAAAAAGAAGGAAAGAAAGAAAAAGATAGAAAGAAACAAAGAAAGAAAAAAGAGAAACAAAGAAACAAAGAAGCAAAGACAGAAAGGAAAAGATGTTCATAAATTCATATAAACCTCACACACAC
>NC_068982.1:98665920-98668677 GCF_001194135.2 Octopus bimaculoides
TATATATATATATTGTACATGCATGTATGTCTGTTTATGTGTGTGTGGTGTGGTGTGTGTATGTGTATGTGTGCGTGTATGTGTATGTGTGCATGTGTGTGTAACTAACCGAATACCTGCTTACCTGTCCAACCAGGCATGGTAATAAATGCATATATGATCAAAAAGATTTCACCGATGTAATTCATGATATTTGGAAACACCTGGAAATTGTCACAGCGCATAAAAGTGACTCTTTAGAATTGGGTTTTGCATGAAGATATGTCAAATATTTTTATTCTTATGACTCGTTATTTCTTTCTACCCGTTTACCCCAGGTACTGAATTTACCTTGCAATCAGCTGTCTTTATGATCTTTCTTTAAATTGTTTCAGGCATTGGACTACGGCCACGCTGGAGTAACGCCTTGAAACGTTTTTTAGGTCTGGCACTTATTCTATCCGTATCTATTTGTCGAACCGCTAAGTGACGGGTACGTAAACAGAGCAACAGCGGTTTTTAAGAGGTGGAGAGAACAAACACAGAGACAAAGACGCACACACGCACTTACATACACACACACACACACATAAACACGCACACACAACAATACACACACAAACATAAACGCGCGCACACACACACACACACAGACGCACATACACGTGTGTTATATGTTTTTAGTTAAAATCCTAAGTAAATTCAGGCAGTATTTTAGCAGTATTCTGAATGATGTAAATGGGTAAATGGGTATATAGAACGAGAAATTACGATGGACATAAATGCGTTTGAGATTGGGTGCATGAGAAAGTGAGAGAAGAAAGAGAGCGGGATTGTAGAAAGGAATAAAAAATAAAATAATGGTAAAAAGGGGTAAAAATAATAAAATAAAAATAAAAAATTTAAATACAATAATAATAATAATAATAATAATAATAATAATAAAATAATGCACCCTTTTAAAGCCTAGTCAGGCTCATGGGCCCGGTTTCCCGGTTTCAATGGCGTATGTGTTCCCCAGCTGGACGGGACGCCAGTCCATCGCAGCGTTACTCATTTTTGCCAGCTGAGTGGACTGGAGCAACGTGAAATGAAGTGTCTTGCTCAAGAACACAACGCGTCGCCCGGTCCAGGAATCGAAACCACAATCTTACGACCATGATGCTGACACCCTAACCACTAAGCCACGCGCCTCCACACAACAACAACAACAACAACAATAATAATAATAATAATAATAATAATAATAATAATAATAATAATAATAATAAAAGAAAAGAAAAAGTAATGATAGCTATATTATAAATGGGTTTTGTGAGTGAGTGTGTATGAGAGAGAGGAGGAAGAGAGAGAGGAGGAAGAGAGAGAGGAGGAAGAGAGAGAGGAGGAAGAGAGAGAGGAGAAAGGGAATAAAAAGAAAATGAGATAGAGGTAACAGGGTAAAAAATAAAATAGATAAATAAAAGTAAGGGTAATGATATAGATATGTCAGTATTGTATGGGAGTTAGAGGTTAAACGTTAAAGTTTCAGTAGAGTTGGGATGGAAGGCCAATCTAGGTACGATTATAAGGACAATGGTTTAGAGCAGACCTAGGATTTTAACTAAAACCCTGTACCTTCGTGGATGTACCAGGGAAGCACTGACCAACATCCATATCTTCTGGAAAAAGACGAGCCGTGAACATTATTCTTCTGCCTATGTTCTTCTAACTACTTTTACTCTTTATTTTTCTATTTTACTCCTTTATTTTTCTATTTTATTTCTTATAAACTATGAATTTTCTTCCTTGTAAACTGCAAATTTTCACCGTCTAAAATATTCATAGGCTGTGTGGTAAGTAGCTTGCTTACCAATCACATGGTTCCGGATTCAGTCCCATTGCGTGGCACCTTGGGCAAGTGTCTTCTACTATAGCCTCGGGCCGACCAAAACCTTGTGAGTGGATTTGGTAGACGGAAACTGAAAGAAGCCCGTCGTATATATGTATATATATATATATATGTATGTGTGTTTGTGTGTCTGTGTTTATCTCCCACCAACGCTTGACAACCGATGTTGGTGTGTTTATTTCCTCGTAACTTAACGGTTCGGCAAAAGAGACCGATAGAATAAGTACTAGGCTTACAAAAGAATAAGTCCTGGGGCCGATTTTCTCGACTAAAGGCGGTGCTCCAGCATGGCCGCAGTCAAATGACTGAAACAAGTAAAAGAGTAAAGAGTATACCATGTCTCTGCTGACGGTATACCCAGTGCACGAACATGCTAACCAACCACTTGGGTTATCTCAGAAACGGCTGTAGTCACCTTAACCCAAATAAATTCACCCTACCCTAACTAAATTATTCTAAATGACTTGAGGTACTCAAGCCTTAGCTGTGATCTTGGAACCTAACGGTCGACCAACTATAGCACTTACCCAGCGTACCTATTCGTTCAGATCACAAGTGAACTAAACCCCTCATATTTTTCTATATATATATATATTCTTTTATTCTTTTATTTGTTTCAGTCATTTGACTGCAACCATACTGGAGCACAACCATGATGGGTTTTTAGTCGAACAAATTGATCCCAGGACATATTCTTTGTAAGCCTAATACTTATTGTATCCTTTTTTTGCCGAACCGCTAAGTTACGGGGACGTAAACACACCAACGTCGATTGTCAGGCGGTGATGGGGGAACAAACATAGACACAAAGACACATATAGATATATACATACATACATACATACAAGCATACATATGTGTGTGTGTGTGTGTGTGTGTGTGTGTGT
>NC_068982.1:98670416-98671247 GCF_001194135.2 Octopus bimaculoides
GATAGATAGATAGATAGATAGATAGATGTGTGTGTGTGTGTGTGTGTGTGTGTGTGTGTGTGCGTGTGTATGTATATATGGATGGATGGATGTTTGTAAGTGTGCAGGTATGTATTTCTTTCTGTGTGTGTTTGTGTTTGTCCATTTGGTTTATGTCCTTATAACATAGCGTTTCGGTTTAAAAGATCGATAGAATATGTTCCAGACTTAAAGCAATAATTACTGAGGCCAATTTGTTCGACTAAAAAACCTTCAAGAATGTGCGTCAGATTCAATGGCCGCAATTCAATGGCTGAGACAAGTAAAAGATGAAAGATAAAGACACCTTCAACACCTCCTCCATGCTGCATATAGTCTTATATCTATTATAAACCCTAACTTTCTTACTTTTCAGAGATTCCAGCTTCCGTTGCAGTCGATGTTCTTCATCCTTGAGTTCTTGTTTTCTTTTTCTAAATTGTTTTATATATTTGACGAAAATGTCCTTTTCATTATTCAAATTGTTCAATTTATTTTCCAATGCAGTAATAACTTCTAAAAACGTAAAAGAAATATTAAATAGTTATTAGTAAATAACGGTTTTCTGCTGGAATGGGTACAGAATAGAATGGACTGTTCTAGTAACTACATGATTAGAATATCGGTCCAGGATTCCCAAATGAAGCCAAATTCCAATATTTGCGACCCCTGGTCCTTTCACTAAGTCATGTGCGCTACATGGGAGTGACCGTGTGGTTAAGAAGCTTGTTTCCTTGGATCTCATTTGTGAAGAAGCTTTCATATTGTTGGTCAGAAAATTCCTCAATAGCAGATATGACTTCATCCTGTATA
>NC_068982.1:98671543-98676543 GCF_001194135.2 Octopus bimaculoides
ATATATATATATATATATATATATATATATATATACATACATACATAGTATCTCACAGAAGTATGTACACCCCTGAAAAAATTCAATTAAAATTGCCATTACTCTGATAATATCGAAAAAGATAAAACGAAATTTATGAATATATTGTAGACAGTTACCTCCCTTGAAACCAGATGGCTCATCCATTGGCCACTCAATGGCGCACGCAGTGGTGTTGCATTGTGGGAGAATTAAATCTATAGCTTTTGGATGGCGCAACAAAAGCGATTAGACGTATTTTCTTCCTGCTGCGATTCCAAGTGATGTAACGATCAAACATAACCACCTCTTATGTATATGAATACGAACGCACAGAAACTGTTTTATCTCTCTCAATACAAATACTGTTATTTAAAAATTAAAACGAGTTACGGCCGGATTTGGAAATTCTTATTGTCCCTTTATTCTTGCACTTGGGGAATGTCTACCTTCTACATTTCAGCTTTCTTTGTTAAGAGCAAAAATTTCTAAAATATCATACATGCAAACATTATACAAATTTGGAATACAAAACAATAAACTTTTTCAAAGTATGAACGAAATATTAATTTTCAAACGTTACAAAATTATGTACACCCTAAAGGAAATTTGCTATATTCAAAATTGTATCCACTTATTTTACTAAATTCAGATATCGCTGATGATTTCAATTCTAATAAACCATTTTTCCTAACATTTTTGCATCGGTCATTGTTATTGCATCTACAGGAATTTTGATTTGTGTACCGTGGTTAAAATCTTCTCCATTGTGATTATATTTAATTTGCACAAGAACGGTTTAAGATACAAGTTAATTAGCAAACGAATACACATTAAGGTAAAGACAGTTGCCAAAGTACTTCAGAATTACAAAGCTACTGGACGGCTAAGCAATAAACATCGTCCAGGTCATCCTTCTATTTTAACTGCGCGTGATATTCGCCACATCCAACGTTGGATGATGGACGACAGCCGTCGTACCGCTTCATCTTTGACCCAAGAAGTGTTTTCTGATAGTGGAAGGAGTGTATCGGTCCAAACGGTTCACCAAAGTTTGAACCAGTGTAGTCTTCATGGACGCATTCCTCGTAAGAAGCCTCTCCTCACTATCAGGCATAAATCAAGTGGCCTTTCTTTTGCTGAAACCTATCTGAGTAAAGGGAAAGAGTTTTGGAATAAAATTCTTTTTCCTAACGAGACTAAAATCAACTTGTTTAGGTCAGATGGTATTAAACAAGTATGGTGACAACTAAGTGAAGATAATAGCTACAAATGCACCATGCCTACCATGAAACAGTGTGGCAGAAGTGTTATGCTTTGGGGATACATGAGTGCAGCTGGTGTGGGAGGACTCAAATTTGTTGAGAGAACAATGAATTCAAGGCTTTATTGTAACATATTGCAGAAAGCAATGTTGAAAAGCATCAAGGAACTAGGAAGACATTCCATGTTTCAACATGATAATGACCCTAAACACACTTGACTAAGGTTTTATCAGATAAAAAGGTAAAGGTATTGCCTTAGCCTACCATGTCACCTGATCTAAACCCAATAGAACATATGTGGGATGTTCAGAAAGGGAAGGTTGAGGAGAAAAAATTCCACAATGTAACACAGTTGAAAGACATCATTCAAGATGAATGGATGTCAATTTCATCAGTTATATGTGGAAATTTAGGGTTAGGGTTAGGGTGGTCACATCAAAGGGTGGTCACATCAAATATTGAATATAGCAAATAATCCTTTAAGGTGTACATATTTTTAGTTCGTTTGAAAATTAATATTTCGTTCATATCTTTGAAAATTATTATTGTTTTGTATTCCAAATTTGTATAATGTTTGCATGTATAATATATTCTATTCAGTATACATTTCGTTTATTTTCCTTCGATATAATCAGTGTAATAGCAATTTAACTGAAAACTTTTGGGGGTGTACATACTTCTGTGAGATATGTTTGAATGCGTAAGTACTGGGGCTGATTTGCCCGACTAAAAACCCTTCAAGGCGGTGCCTGTAGCATGGCCGCAGCCCAATGATTGAAACAAGTAAAAGATACCCCACAGTATTTCCAAACTGCCCACTTTACAACACTCTCCGACCTGCTATGGTTAATCCTATGAAGAACATACAGTGTCACAATCTGAACATGTACTCACTCCAATACAGTCTGTTCTTGCATTCCTATCCACTCTGTTTCTGCACGCTTTCTCATTTTGGCGGTGGTCACAGTGGAGACAGACAAGCTGATTCAGGCAGAGCGCAACAGTTAATATTTGTCTTTATTTAATGGTAGTTTGTACTCTAGCGCAGCACTTGTGCTTAAGGTGAGTTCAGTATTTCAGTTATTTATGTGAATATGTCTTTTTTTACTTCTTTATTGTGTGTGTATATATATGCGTGTTTTGTCTGTCTGAACTGAGTGTTTTTAGGATGTGCAAACAAGAGATTGATCCTGTATAACATATAACACCTAGTTTTGCTCGTTAAACACTTAGTCGTAGGAATTAAGTGCAGCCAAAAACGATCCGATTGCCTGTAGCCTCATAAAGAACGCATTAAACAAATTAGAAAGCAGATTGACGTCTGATATGTCCTGAGAGAGACTCAATGGTGTGGCGGTGCGGAGGTAAGTAACTACCAGCGGAACTGAAATACAATTAGAGAGAAAGAGAGGGGAGAGAGAGTGGAAGAGAGAGAGAGAGAGAGAGAGAGAGAGAGAGAGACAGTGAGTACGAGTGGAGTAGACTGGCTGCGAGAAAATTAATAGCTTAAGTGTGAGTTAACGAGCGAAAACGGTAAGAGTAAGGAAGTTGCGTGTTAAACATGATGATGATGAAGAAGAAGAAGAAGAAGAAGAAGAAGAAGAAGAAGAAGAAGAAGAAGAAGAAAAAGAAGAGGAAGAGGAGGAGGAGGAGGGAAATTTTAGTGAAGGAGGAAATATTGCATGATCAGCAAGAAATGGAAGAGTTATAAAAATTACGAGAGAAAAAGCAAGAGACGAAGAATCAGAGAGAGAGAGAGAGAGAGAGAGAGAGAGAGAGAGAGAGAGAGAGAAAGTCTGTAACGGACGAAAGGAAGGCAGACAGAGATGTGTAAGCAAAAATGAATAGTGATGGAAATATTGACAGACCAACAAGAAACAGAAGCTAACAGCATCAGAAAGAAAGAGAGAGAGAGAGGGGGGAGATAGGGAGGAAGAAAGCAAAAGAAAAGAGAAGGAAACAAATAAACAAACATAATCCGGCCTGACAGATGAAAATGGAAAAGCATGGGGCGGTGGAGCCGGAGGTGGAATCTGACATTTCATTTTCGCGCAGTCCGAAAATGTAGATGACAACTGTCCGAGTCACATGATGCCAGGCTTGACATGATGAAGGCTTGACAATTTGTATTCCATCTGTCATTGGTACCCTGAGTCTCCATGAGAAAAACATTTAGCTTCTGCTTAATTCTGACCACCTAGATGCAACTGAGTACTATGTGTAGATGCGATTCACCATTTTTTAGGAGTGGGAGCACAGTGTACTTAACGGATGTTTCGTTACTTACCTGTGCAGAGTTTAAGTCTTTTGAAGGTTTATCAAGAATACAACAAAACTCACAACAAAAGTCACTGTACAGTTAATGATCATCAAAAAACGAGACTCCTCAATCGTCTCATTTCACCTCGGTTAACTTATGTATGTGTGTATTTATGTATGTATGTGTATGTGTATGTTTGTGTGTATGTGTGAGTGTGATAACTTATATACGTTAATAGATAACACATTAAACTGATGATAACTCATAAAGATAACGTGCTAATACGATAATCGATTAGATTTACTGATAACACGTAAAATTATAAGTGATGGCACATTAAACTGATTACTAAACACGATAATCTGATGATAACTGGATAACACGTTAAAACGATAAATGATAGCACGTTAAACTGATAATTAATATATTAGATTAATAATTGATAACAAGTTAAACTCAACAAAACAGGCTTTCGTCACCAGGGATTAATTACACGACAAATCCTTAATACGGCGATTACGAAGAAACAAAAATCAATAAAATCACTGGCATGAAAATATTTATATATCATGAATATATTTTTCAACGATGTTCTCTGATTAAAACAGGAAATAAAGTTCTGTAAAACAATATAGTGAGGTCTCTATATACGAACATATGTTCCGGAACCCTGTTCGTTAACCAAATTATTCGTTACATGAGTCACTGAAATACATGTAAGAAAGAGTAATCCGTACCAAGCCACATCCAAGCTCCACATGAAGGTATGAAGTGATGTTTATTTAGTGGCGAATGGTGGTTGTTGTATTGAGTATGCTACTACACCCAATGCCACCAAATTTCAAACAGGGTTATAAACAAAAGATTTTACATGAGATTTGTGATTAAATTAATGAATAAGGTTAATACTTATAATGAATTTGCCATTTTCGATGGGTGTGCAGCGCACGCCTAGTGAACCCGGAATATATGCCCTTGGTTTTATTTGTTCATTCATCAATAGCAGATACATCATCATCGTCGTTTAACGTCCGCTTTCCATGCTAGCATGAGTTGAACGATTTGACTGAGGACTGGTGAAACCAGATGGCTATACCAGGCTCCAACCTGATTTGACAGAGTTTCTACAGCTGGATGCCCTTCCTATCGCCAACCACTCCGAGAGTGTAGTGGGTGTTTTACGTGCCACCGGCACGAAGGCCAGTCAGGCGGTACTGGCAACGGCCACGCTCAAACTGGTGTATTTTATGTGCCACCCGCACAAGAGCCAGTCCAGGGGCACTGGCAACGATCTCGCTCGAAGTCCTTACACATACCACGGGCACAAGTGCCAGAAAGGCGACGCTGGGCACAGGTGCCATCACGATTTCGCTTTCGCTTGCCCCAACAGGTCTTCGCAAGCTGAATTTCGTGTGCAATGAAGAAGACGACGTTGGCATGGGTGCCAGTCGTCGAAT
>NC_068982.1:98679339-98679969 GCF_001194135.2 Octopus bimaculoides
AATGTTGATGGTGTTAGTGGTTGTTGTTGTTGTTTGGCCCCAGATGAACTCTGAATGAACAGACCAATGATCAGCCATCATGACTCTTTTAAGGAGGAGGGGGTTATTTCCCTTTTGTTTTGTTTTATATTTTTGTTTTTTGTTTTTCTTTTCAGACGGTAGCGTGTGATTCGAGGGTGGTTTGAATACCACTTCTAGCAAGTCGAGTGCTCACATAGGGATTCCATCGTCGGTGATTGTGTTGTTGTTGTGGATCTTATTAAAGGTGAAATATCCGTTCGATGTTGTTGTTGTTGTTGTTGTTGTTGTTGTTGTTGTTGTTGGAGACGGTGACTGTCAGTGTTGGTTAATGCGTTGTTGCTGTCAGCAAAGTTTTTTATTTTATTTTATTGTAGAAGTGGATGAACCTGAAAGGTCATGGTAATGAATAGGTTAGCATAAACGGGATTATTTGGTTATATAGGTGTGTGTGTGAGTATACGTATATATGTATGAGTATGTATGTATGTATGTATGTATGTATGTATGTATGTATGTATATATATATTTATATATATATATATATATTTATTTATATATATGTATATATACATGCATATATATATATACACACACAAATATATATGTATG
>NC_068982.1:98680513-98685117 GCF_001194135.2 Octopus bimaculoides
AAGGTAGTGAAGAAGTGAAAAGAAAAACGTTGAAAAGAGATTATGGTACGTTATACCAAATGACAAAGGGCAACTGGCGATATCGAACTGGTAGTGGTGGAGACGGTGATGGATGTAAACTTCAGTATCTGGGCCTGCATAGATTAAACGGAAGTGGTCGGATAAATACCTTCAGTTCTGAGTCATTGAATCATTATTATCTGCTCCCCTTCGATGAGCTCACTCACCAATCACTTATTGACTAAGATCCCTCAACAACTAAATTCCTGTGTTAAGAATATTTGTATATCTATATATTCCTATAACTTAGCTCTTTCTAAATCTTATTCTTAGTCCCCGATGAGCCATAAGCAAACATAATATATTTAGTCAGACTAGCGATTATGGATTAAATATTCTATTTAATCAATAATAGTTATTGTGTATATAATACTAATAATCAGTTGTGAGAACTTAATATACTAAAGTTTTAGAGTAAAAGTTTCAGGAGAGAACAGATTGAAATGTCAACTAATGAATGACAAAGAACAGGGGTTATGTAATCCACCCTCTATTAGCTTACAGCTTTTTCTGCAATATTCTTCCTTTTAGTGGCTGCAAGGAATCGATAGTATGTAGTACAAGAACCCAGTTCTGAGTGCATTACCTCTTACAGCAGAAGCAGTTGTGAATTAATGAAGGTGTTCTTTTATCATTGATTAACTGATAATAGTTATGTTGTTAAGTTGGAAAGAAACACTGTCCCCAAACAAAAAATAAGGACGGGCTTTCTCTTCGCGGCCTCTGACTGGAAAGTACACGTCGATCCGAACAGGTACCTGGAGTTTCCATAGCACATTGTACCATCATTACTCCAGCCAAGCATGATCATTACCTCTGATACAACAAAAAAAGAAAAGAAACCCTGACCATATTGAAACTCACAGTGACATAAAATGAGAGTATTGAATAAGATATTGAAAGGGAGCACATAAAGTACCAGCGACTGTTGCGGAGAAGCCAGGACAGAGATTTGGTTATGTATTTGGTTGAGGAATAATTCATGAGCGTTTTCTTCAAATTTACAAATGTACGCAGAAATAAAACGTATTGGCAAAATATTTTATGCTTTTTGAAAGATAATTTTTTGCTCTACAAAATAGTGTGTTTTGATTTTTTAATTTTATTAATTTTTGTGTATTTTCAGATCATTAAAATGAAATGTCAAGTGGACAAAACTGAGCATTTTCGACATCATTTGCTTTTGCATTTAATCGAGGTGTTAAGCCCGCCGAAGCTGCTCGTGAGATTCGTGCTGTGTATAAAGAAGGAGCAATGCCTCAAAGTACCACCCGCCATTGGTTTTCGCGCTTCAAAAATGAGTATTTTGAACTCAAGGACGGATTACACACCGGTCGACCAATTGAATTCGATGAAGAGCGATTGAATCAACTTCTTCACGAAAATCCACGTCAAACGACCAGAGAATTGGGGGTGCAGATGGATTGTGATAAAAAAAAACTGTGTTGAACCACCTTCACTCAATGGGCAAGGTTCATCGAACTCAATTGGTCGACCGGTGTGTGATCCGTCCTTGAGGTCAAAATTCCCATTTTTGAAGTGCGAAAACCAACGGCAAGCGATATTTTGAGGCATTGCTCCTTCTCCACACACAGCACGAATCTCAAGAGCAACTTTGGCGGGCTTAACACATCGATTAAATACAAAAAGCAAATGACGAAAATGCTCAGTTTTGTCAACTTGACATTCTATTTTAATGATCTGAAACTACACAAAAATCAATAAAATAAAAAAATCAAAACACACTATCTTGTAGAGCAAAAACTTCTCGTTCAAATAGTATAAAGCATTTTGCCAATGCGTTCTATTTCTGAGTGCATTTTTAAATTTGAAAAAAAAATACTCACAAATTATTCCTCACCCCAATACTGTGATTTTCTAGAGGTGGGATGTAGAGGCTTTGCGGGATACTCACTCTACTGAGTGCTCAATGATTTAGCTTTGCAGAATGGAAAAGGAGAGAGCTTAGACCTTTCTATCGGCGCGCGAAGCCACAAGCAAAGCCGCGTAATTTTGGATTAAAAGGGTTAATCCGCGCTCATTTCGATTTGCTACTGTACACTCGATTGCAATGGGTTAATTGTAGTAGAGAGAACGTAGGTGCAGCCCTTTCTACTACCAGCTGTCACATACTGGATGTTCTGTTGTGTCTAGGGCGGGGAAACCGAGACGGTGTATGTCTTCTGGTGATTATAAAGGTATCTAACACAAGGAATGCATTGTACACGTTACCAGGACATACTCGTGAATGATGACGAGTTGCATTTAACTGAAAAACAGAAAGACAGACAGACAGAAAGACAGACAGGCAGGTAGACAGCTAGACAGACAGAGAGATAGATAAATGATTAGAGAGAGAAAGAGAAAGAGAGAGTGATAGGTAGGTACATAGATATTTACATAAATTAAAAGAAAACTGCCCAAAGGCAGTTGATTCTTCTTGCGAGATTAATTGCTAATTCGATAATAAAAGAGCACTGTCTTCATATTTAAGAAATAACAAAAGTAGATTTGATCATATCAATCTTAGAAAGAATATATTAGACATACATGCAAACATACATACACACACATACGCATACATATTATATATCATGTATATAAATATATATATGTATATATATATATATATATATATATATATATGTGCGTGTGTGTGTGTGTATGTATATATATATATGTGTGTGTGTGTGTGTGTGTGTATATATATCGTGAGAAAGAGAAAGAGAGAACGAGAGAGGAGAGAAGTAGTTTAAAGTGATATTACGTACATAGTAATTCTATAAACAAAGAGAACTTAATACCATTTGTAAAGTAAATATTTAATGCAGAGCTATAACCCTTGCATACAGCATCGCGTTATAAATAATACGCACACACACACACACACACACACACACACACACACACAGTACCCCATCAAATCAATATTACCTATTGTCTTCAATGCAACCACACATAATTCGCATAAAGACATGCGCGCGTGCGCATGCAGGTTTCCATCTGTACACGTGAGGAATGAAAAGCATTAATTTGGACTTTTATACATGAAGTCATAAAGACATTAATACGATGATGTCTAGAGGTGGGGGAAAGCGATAGGGTGCCGGGTTAAATGCTTAAAATACCAGGTTTTGGTTGCTTTTTAACTTCGGTATTCAAATACGTCAGGTTTTTTTACATCGTCTCCCATCGCTGTAAACTGGATGAAATATACACCAGTAATACACAGAGTCAGTTTAATCGTCTGTCCCTTCCCATTCTTTCGATAAAAATTGGCCTAGCTATTGTGTGTGCCGCCCGGGGCGCGAAAAATGTTTTTCCCACGAGAGTTCCAGACCCCAGTTATGAACTCATTTGCATTACGGCCAATCAGAGCTCAACTATCAAACTAATTTATGAGCCTATAGATGGGGTAGGTTGTTGTTGAGCCACCCAATATGATTTACTCAGAAAGCTGTAATCTCATTTGGTGGTAGACCCGGTGGAAGAATATACAAACAAGGTTGTAACTTAAACACGTTTATTGTGGCCACAAGTATATACATAATGGAATGATAAATAGAATGGTTGGTGTGTAGAGGCCATGGTTTTCTGTGCTTTGCTCCTATCTGGAAGCTGGCGTGTGGTATGAGAGAGAGAGAGAGAGCCAGTCAGGTTGCGTCTTCACAGCTCGTGTATCAGTGCAGAAATAGAGAAAGAGATGAGGTCGCGTGTCAGGACCTCACATTTTCATGCCTTCTAGCGGGCTTGTTTTTAATCGCTGTCAAAGGTGTGTAACTGCGCCTAGAAGCGCATAACAAGAGATGGGCGATAAGATAAGGTCACTGGGTAAGGAATGACCATGCTTCTTTTCTCTTTTAATAATGCATCTTGATCTTGTTCTTGTTTTAACCATGGCTGCCTCTGCGTAGTTTATGTTGTTGTTTACTTTCTAAAACAGCAAGGGGAAAGGGTTGCTAACACATCACCCCCTACCCACATATTTTCCATCCACACCTTCACCATATGGGGCCCTAACAAAATTCTATAATAGGTATAGACACAAATCTAATTACTTGTCTCCTTCTAAAATCAGTCATAGCTTGGCGATCGGTCGATTTACAACATCGTTCTTCGTCAGCTCTGATTGGTTGTACGCAAATGAGTTCATTGGTGGGGTCCAGAATTCGCGTGGGAAAAAGAAATTTGCGCCCTGGACGGCCGTTCCGTTTGCCGCCCCCGGACCCCACGAAAAACACATTGCCTACAAAAGTGATGCCTCTTTAAAAGTGTCGCCCGGGGTGGACCGCCCCTACCGCCCCCCCCCCCTAGCCACGCTAGTGGCCTTATAGCTTTAGCCTTTACTTGGCTCAGTTATAGGACTGCAGCCATGCTACCGCACCGCATTGTAGCGTTAGTCGAAGAAATCGATGCCAGTACTTTGTTTAAAGTCTGGTACTCATCCCATCAATCTGTTTTGCTGAATCGCCAAGTTACGGGGGTGTGAACAACACCAGTAGTCAAGCGGTGAGGCACAGCACAAACACAAGGTCTCCCCTCCC
>NC_068982.1:98685355-98694959 GCF_001194135.2 Octopus bimaculoides
TAATGATGTGCAAATGTATCCTTTTATAAAGAAAAAACGAAATAAAGTATGATTTGAGGGAGACATGGCAGCTAATTTTTACACACAAGTCAAGCGACCCTGTACTCTAGTTCGTTGTTGTTGCTGTTCTTAGTTCAGCACCTTTTGTCTTTTTATTTTTTTAAAAATCTTTTTCATGCATATTATTTCAAGAATGGTAGGATAAGATTTGGAGATGTGGCTGCTATTTCTACTCGCAAGTCAAATGACTGTGCTGAGTTTTCTGTTGCTCTTGTTAACGTTGTCAACTCTTGGTTGTTGATGGATAATGTCTCTGAGACTACATTATCAATTGTGTTCTTCAGTAGGATGTGATTTGAGGGAGATTTAGTAGTTACTTCTAGCAGATTAACCGATCACATAGAGGTCCCCACCACTGGCTCATGATACATTCTCGACTACATGTAGTGTGTACATCTGTCAACGACACCAATTCTCAAGCGTCGAATCCAAACTGGTGAAGTTTACCAGGTCACGGCTAAAATAACGACAGCAACCGACATTAAGGTGAAAGTATTCTGAATTCCAGCCAATATTTCTGCATGCATCTATCAATTATTCATACATTATGGTCAGTCGGACCACGAAGTTTTCGCTATTCTCTTCCCACGGTGAAGTTAGTTCTAACAGCACTACAGAGCAGAATACTGTTACTACGCACTATTGAACCAACATGTCTGTTAATTTTAATAGAAGGAGACTAACTTCACGTGGTCGAACGGCTTTCTAGAAATAGCAGTGTAATCTCCGGCAAATATCATCCTAGTCAAATCGGCTTCCCAGGCAATACGTTTAAAAATATCAACGCATCATAACGCATCTTGAAGTTCAGTGAACACAGAAGTTTGCTTTCGTTGAGATGTCTATTAACCTACTACTCTCACTCTCACTCTCACTCTCTCACACTCACTCACTCTCACTCTCTCATACATACACACACACACTCTCGCTCTCTCTCTCTCTCTCTCCCTCCCTCCACACGCACACATATACAAACATTTATGCCCAACATTTGTATTACAAAATTACGTGCCTGTATTAATTTCATATAAAATGTATTTTCTGTAATTAGGTAAATAAAGTGATAGTCTTTAGTTGACTGGTTCGTACTATCTCTAATCAACATTACCTGCTGTCATTAACAAGGCGAGATACATGAGACAATGTAGTTCAATATATGTTGTGTCTAAGACAGAATCGTTAGCACGCCGGGCGAAATGCTTAGCGGTATTTCGCCCGTCGCTACGTTCTGAGTTCAAATTCTACCGAGGTCGACTTCGCCTTCCATCCTTTCGGGTTCGATAAATTAAATGCCAGTTGCACACTGGGATCGATCTAATCGACTGGCCCTCTCCCCAAAAATTTCGAGCCTTGTGCTTAGAATAGAAAATATTATATTAAAGCGGTGAACTGGCAGAAACGTTAGCACGCCGGGCGAAATTCTTAGCGATATTTCGCCCGTCGCTACGTTCTGAGTTCAAATTCCGCCGACGTCGACTTTGCCTCTCATCTTTTCAGGGTCGATAAATTAAGTACCAGTTGCGTACTGGAGTCGATCTAATCAACTGGGCCCCTCTCCCAAAATTTCGGCCCTTGTGCCTAGAGTAGAAAAGAATATATGTTGTGTCTAAGGCGGCGAGCTGGCAGAATCGTTAACACGCCGGGCAAAATACTCAGCAGTATTTCGACTGTCTTTACGTTCTAAGTTCAAAATCCGCCGAGGTCGACTTTGCCTTTCATCCTTTTGGAGTCGATAAAATAAGTACTACTTAATCAGTGAGGTCGATGTAATTGATTTTCCCCGCTTCTCCGAACTTGCTGGTCTTATGCCAAAATCGGAAATCAATATAAGCTCTGTCTAACATATGGTTAGTCTCTCATCGAAAACGATGTATGAGTGTTCAGTAATGAGATCAGAAGCAACTCCAGACCAATGACCTGTTGAACAGGAAAGTCACAGGCTACGAACTCAAAATTTCCTGTTCAGCATGCAGTGTTTTCCAATTAACTGTCGTCACTGATATACGGTTGTACCAACATCAAACCACGACACTACGTGATCTTCCTCGACCAATCACAGCTCACCTTACAGTAATAGCAATCAACTTTTTTCATTCAAATTCAAAATGGCTGAAGATCAGCATCACGCTTGAAACTCTCGGAGTACCAGCAAATTTGAATCAAACTGTTTTGATCCATACATGTAACTCCCAATAAGTTTGTTGAGTGCCCTTCTTTCGTTTGTCTACTCACTCGTATACATACGTGTGTCTATGCATGCACACACACACACACACACACACACACATATGTATATATATATATATATATATATATATATATATATATATATATATATATATATATATATATATATACGTACATGATAGATCGCTGACCACTACACATACTTTTTTTCTCTCCTTGTTTCTTTCTGTGTTCCTTTCAGTTGAAGAGCGTAGGCTCGAAACGTTAAAGACTTTCTCTATTCCCGAGCGTTATACTAATACATCCATTTGTTGTTTACACCACCTGTCCTCGTCTTTTGCCTTTTCGTGAATTCGCCCATACGTACATGTATACATATATATACATGTATATGTATATATATATACAAGTATATATATATATATATATATATATATATATATATATATATATATATATATATACACACACATAATTGCATAAATACACACACACACATACATAATTACATAAATACACACACACATATATCGCGGTGGGGAGGTTGTCTCCCTTGTCAGTACATAGAACTGTGCTTTGTTCATTGTTAAAGAGTCTTTGAATCTTGTTTCTTTGAATCTGGTGCTACCCTACATCCTTAGTCACTTTTAGTGAGAGTTACACTTTACTTTTTTGGCTTTAAATTGCATCTAGCCACTTTAATAATTATATACATGCACACACACACTTGGTACTCCTCTACTTCATCTACCTATGTTTCCGTATTCAGCAACGCTTGATGCCACACTATGAATGCAATCCGTTGATGCACCTCATAAGGTTAGCCTGCTCAGTCAAATGCTTCTTTATTTGACTGAAGAAGTGTTCGATTGTGTATGTTGCCCTTACGGATTGCATTCATAGTGTGATATCAAGTGTTGCTGAATACTGAAGAACATGCAGGAGATGAAATTAAAGGAGTATGAAGGTCGATCCCACATTCTTTTCTCTCGTTATTGATGTACTCTCTACATTAGGTCATAGCACTATTCAGACCACAAAGGACCCCGTGAGATCAGGCAACGGTGGGAGTTTAGCGTAATTAACATTAACGCCCGAAACCTGAATGGTAAAATTGTTGCCTGCCGAGCGCATCCAATCATGTGCGTGTGTGCGTGTGCGCATGTGTGTGTGTAAAGTGGTTTGGGCTGGAATAAATTTGATCGTAGCTCAGTCCAATCAATTGAGGCTAACACCGGACTAAAAATTAAAAAAAGAAATAACTACACTAATTTAACAAAGCCTGCTTCTACCTTCCAAGTTCCCTGCCGCCTTTCATTGACTAATTTTCTTCGGTCAAGATGGCTTCACGTTGCGTTTATTATCTCTCTCTCGATAACCTTTCCTTAATATTTATGGATGATTCAGTTAGTCGGTCTCTTTACTCACTGCGCCTTCACATCAACCTTCTTTTTTTTTTTTACATTAATGTCTCACAACCACACAAAGCCTTCTGTTTCCGATTAAAACCTTTTAGATTATGTGCCGGTTTTAGTGCAACGAAGCGCCATTGAATATTGGTTACAATTGCAGTTAATTACTATTACAGTTTAAGTATCTATTTTAAATTACATATCAAAAGTAAAAGGAAATTGATTCTCATTTGTTCCAACGTTGAATATTCCAGTTATTCGACTGCTTCCCCATTGTATTGTAGTGTAAGTGGCCGAGTAGTCTACTGACACGTGTACTGTTTAAGAATTCATTCCTCAATCAGAAGTAGATCACCAAAGGATGTAATAAGGTTGCTTCTTTGAATTACAAGTACATGAAATACACGAAAGAACAAAGAACAAAGAACAAAGGATGGATAAAAAATCTTCTATAGAACGAAATTCCTCGTGTAGGTAGTTTCGTAGAAGGTGGTGAATGGAATGGGAGATCCTCGTGTGGCTAGCTGCGTAACAGAGTGCGAATGGAATGGGATATCCTCGTGTAGGTAGCTTCGTAGCAGGGTGTGAAAGAAATGGGAGATCCTTGTGTAGGTAGCTTCGTAGTAGGGTGTGAATGGAATGGGAGATCCTCGTGTAGGTAGCTTCGTAGCAAGGTGTGAATGGAATGGGAGATTCTCGTGTGGCTAGCTTCGTAGCAGGGTGTGAATGGAATGGGATATTCTCGTGTAGGTAGCTCCGTAGCAGGGTGTGAATGGAATGGGATATCCTCGTGTAGGTAGCTCCGTAGCAGGGTATGAAGGAAATGGGAGATCCTTGTGTAGGTAGCTTCGTAGTAGAGTATGAAAGAAATGGGAGACAGAAGAGATGCAGAAAGGAAACGTGGGATTGCAGTTGAAGAAAGATTGTAAAGAGAGGTAAGGAGCGAGTAAACAGTGCATGTGTTGTAGTGGTGTGTGATGTATGGTGTGTATAGTGGAATAAGGTGGCGTTGCGTATATATAGCTATTATAACTGGAACGACGTAGTTTATGTGTTGTATGGACGTGTGTATGTAAATGAAGGAATCCGTTTGCTTAAGCCATGTGGTTCAAGTGATCAGAGGCAACAAATAAGTTGTTGTTTACATAGTAACACCGTAATGCAGGTCAAGTACGTCATTTATGCACAGGAGAATTGGGGTACGGGTCATAACCGGACTATGGTGCACATTATAATTGATAGAATGTTGGGTATAGAGTGTTAGTCAACACTTGTTACAGTGAGGGCAGTCTGGTAGAAAACTTTACGTCTAAGAGCCGAAAAACGGTTCAGCCCATGGACGAGCCAAACTACTAATCTATAAAATATGCATATTTAGTTAACTTTTCCTCTCTGTAATAGATGAGAAATTGAACTACCAGTGTTCTTGTCTATTTCAAGATTTTTATTGTTTGCTACTCCGCGCAGAAATATAAATTTCAACCGTGCTACAAGTTAACGAAACAATCTTTAATTATACATTTCTTCATCAGGAGCAGCTGTCGGTACACAGCTACTTATAAGAAAAATAGCCAATAACAGTTGTTACTGCTGCTGTTGTTGTTGATGATGATGAGGAGGAGGAGGTTGGTGGTGTTTTATGGCTCATAGGTGGAGGATGGGGTGCGCCCATGCCAATTTTGCAGTAGCTCTGAGACTAGTGGAAGAAACTGAAAATCTAGTCCAAATATTTGCAATAAAGCAAACACCACTAAAACCACCCAAGGATCAAACGGTGGTGCCAAACCACCCGATAGATTAACTCTAAATATTTTAAGCCATTAATATAATGTAACGTCGATGGTGGTACACGAACTGACAACCCTTTACTTGGGAATCCAACAATTTATTAAGTTAACTACTACCTCGAGGCTAATTTTAAACATAATAGATCGCAGTCTTGGTCACATAATCTTCTAAAGGCGTTTTCTCTTCTGCAACTGAATACAATTCAATTTACTGCCATTGTCAGCTAAATACAAGAAATGTTGAACTTATTTTAATATCATAGCTATAAAAGAAACTTCCATTAATAGATTCACGAGTAACACTACACCTATTACTTAGAGGATTTTGTGAAAATAGCGGAGGACTAAGAGCATTAGTCAGATAAACGAAGTTAAGCCGTTCCGACTGGCAATCGAAACGGGGTCATAGTCTATATTTTGTTGAGATTTCACTGCAGCATTACATAAGCTGTAGCAGACAAGTCAACGAGGGAACCTATATGTGGTGGCTCAAACTGCTAAAAATTACTGGTAAATTTCTCTCGAATCCCACTCTATCATGTAAATACTAAAAATGCTAAAATTGAAAGACCGCCCGAACATGAAGGTGTACAGTTTGTTATTGTAGCCAAATTTTAATCCTCATAGTCTCTGTCACTACCTTAAAATACACATTCAAACACCCAAATATATGTACAATACACTAGAACACTATTGCAACACTATCCTAAAATTCTTATCACTTCCATCCAATTCAGAAAAAAAAAACGTATACAGAGAAATAGCTGCAACAGCCATAACTTTTCTCGCATCGCACATTACACGATACAGCACAGCATATCAGAAGACCATACTGTATATTGCGTAATACAGTCTTCAGGTGGGTAAACTGGATAAATAGACTACATCTGTGTGCTATAGATCTAGTCAATCGGTACTGATTCGGGGATTAAGGAACAAGAAATGAAGGAGGTGCTGAATAAAGGAGTCCTAGGTATGGGCTATGGCTGAGAAAGGACGTAAATGATAGATGATCATTGCTGCAACAACTTTCCCCTTTACTGGATCAGGATTGACACAGAGTTATGCAAAACCGAACACGGTAAAAAAGTGAATTTTTTTAAATAGTAGAATGAGGTACTGAGAGTTGCCACTTTAATTACTGAAGTAGTCCAGTTTGATTTTATTTCTATAGCCCTCACTAAAGAATGCATTGGATAAAATTGGTCACTGACCTCCTTTATTTTCTTTCTCTTTTATGATATTGTTGTATGTTTCGTTAATCTTCTCCAGACGATCTTTGGCCAAATTAAGCTGGCTGTAGTTAGCTGCATGTGTTTTAGACACAAGATTGTATAAGGAGTATATGTTTTTACTTGATTCTGAAAATATGGATTAAATTTAATATTAGCAAAAAAAAAAAAGGCTTCTTTTGAAAACATTTAAGAATGATGACACGTTTAAGTCTAAATATAATTTTTTACTCATTACTCTCTAAAAAAAAAACAATACCTGTCAATCTATTTCTGTCTCCATTTTATTATAATCGATCAACAACTGTACACAAAGGATTTCTTTTAATGTCGAGAGCATACGCAGGCACATAATCTTTGTAACATGGGGTAGGTGAAGACTTAATCAAAAAAAAAAAAAATGAGGCGGCACCCATAATCTTTTTCAGCACTTCCATGATTCGTGGGAGGAATGGAATGAGTTATCCTCAGAGCAGAGATTTGACCAGAATGCTTACAACAGATTGGATTCCGCTAAAGTCATCCAAGGGCCAGGTAGTGATATTAAACCAAGCGACGGATTAACATCACTACCACCCATTGCAATAGGATGATAAAACAGATATAACCTCTTCATTTAACTATTTTGGAACTAATTCTTCATCCAACCAATCAGGAATCCCTTTCTAAGGTCGGGTTTGCCTCACTACCGAAGTTTTACTAAACATAGCTCAGTAGAATACGGACAAATCCATGCTGGACGTCTCAGTATTCAAACACAATAGCGTTGATCAACGGAACATATAACTCGTAGTCAATCAACGCAAAGGACAGTTAAAACATGTTAGGTACATTATTTCAGCTACGTAAGTTGAAGAGGGAAGAATTCTATGCTTTACCTAAGAGTGTTCATTAGGCATTTATTGTAGTTATAATGGCAAACTTCAGCTGTCGTTTCCACTCACATGCCGTGCGGTGTTGCAGTCAAATAAGAAATTACAAAGTATTCAAATTAAAGAAAAAATAAATTAAATTCTATTCTACAGTTGGTGCCCACTTAAATTATAGGCATGCTCTTTTCGCCTAAGTGGAATTCATATACAGAAAAAATTCTGGAAAAAGTCAGGTAAAGTGTGAAATTTTACAGAATCACGTTGAAATCTACGTTAATACAAATCATATGAAATTATCCTTTTCTACTCTAAGCACAAGGCCCGAAATTTTGAGGGAGGGGGTCAGTCGATTAGATCGACCCTAGTACGCAACTGGTACTTAACTTATCGACCATGAAAGGACGAGAGCCAAAGTCGACCTCGGCGGAAATTGAACTCAGAACGTAAAGACACGAAATACAGCTAAGCATTTCGCCCGGCGTGCTAACGTTTCTTATCTCTTTATTGCCCACAAGGGGCTAAACATAGAGGGGACAAACAAGGACAGACAAAGGGGTTAAGTCGATTACATCGACCCTAGTGCGTAACTGGTACTTAATTTATCGACCCCGAAAGGATGAAAGGCAAAGTCGACCTCGGCGGAATTTGAACTCAGAACATGAAGACAGACGAAATACAGCTAAGCATTTTGTCCGGCGTGCTAACAATTCTGCCAGCTCGCCGCCTTTAATACAGATCATATAAATTTATCGCAACACTCTTCTGAGAAATCTAAACATGAACTACTAAGTTGCCGGTTCAAATCATGAAAGCAGCAACTTCAACCGCATTGGTAAGTTCAAACGTAAATATCCACAAACTATTATATTCAGTTCAAACTGTATAAATATTACGAAATAAAGCTGAGGTGTAGTTTAACCCTTTTGGCTGTCCAAAGCACTTTTGCAAGTTTTTCTCTAAATGTCCATGCTTGTTTTCAGACTTTTAATTAGCATTTGTTTCATACCTTCTGAGGAGGCGCAATGGCCCAGTGGTTAGGGCAGCGGACTCGCGGTCATAGGATCGCGGTTCCGATCCCCAGACCGGGCGTTGTGAGTGTTTATTGAGCGAAAACACCTAAAGCTCCACGAGGTTCTGGCAGGGGATGGTGGCGAACCCTGCTGTACTCTTCCACCACAACTTTCTCTCACTCTTACTTCCTGTTTCTGTTGTGCCTGTAATTCAAAGGGTCAGCCTTGTCACACTGTGTCACGCTGAATATCCCCGAGAACTACGTTAAGGGTACACGTGTCTGTGGAGTGCACGTTAATTTCACGAGCAGGCTGATCGGATCAACTGGAACCCTCGACGTCGTAAGCGACGGAGTGCCAACAACAACAACATACCTTCTGAGTAATAAAAAGCGTTCTTTTCCTAAGTTCCAAGATACTATTAGTAGATGAAAAAAAGGAATGTGTATCTCTTATGATGCATGGGCACCAAGAACTGGCAAAGGGTTAAAAACAAGACTGAGGGAACATATCCATAGCATACCACTTAGATTCTTTATACTTTCTATAGCCATTCTAAGACCTGGCAATGCATTTAAATTATTCTCTATTTATGGTGTCAGATAAGAACAAAAGATATCCTGAGATGCCACTCTGCTGATAAAGATCTGACATACTCCTTACTGCATTGCGTTCTATCTTTTATTTATTTAAATTCTAGAGTTGTGTCCCCTGACTTTCTGAACCAGAATTACTCATTCACATAATGATTGCTTTTCATAACTATGGGTGGAGGTTAGTTTTAATTCATTAGCAAATCTTGGTTCATCATATCAAATACGTTAACGTCTACTTTACTACACGAACGATAGCCAATGCACTGGCGTCGAGTTGGAATCTTATAAGCTTCGTATTAGTAGTGAGTATATGCGTGTGTGTATTTGTGTGTGTGTGTGTGTGCATGTGTGTAGGTGTGTGTGGATGTGAAGACATATATAGATACATGCATGTACATATATGTTTGTGAGTGTGTGTATGCTTGTATGTATATATATATATATATAT
>NC_068982.1:98702673-98703448 GCF_001194135.2 Octopus bimaculoides
CAGACCGGGCGTTGTGAGTGTTTATTGAGCGAAAGCATCTAAAGCTCCACGAGGCTCCTGCAGAGGATGGTAGCGAACCCTGCTGTACTCTTTCACCACAACTTTCTCTCACTCTTACTTCCTGTTTCTGTTGTGCCTATAATTCAAAGGGCCAGCCTTGTCACACTGTCTCACGCTGAGTATCCCCGAGAACTACGTTAAGGGTACACGTGTCTGTGGAGTGCTCAGCCACTTGCACGTTAATTTCACAGGCAGGCTGTTCCGTTGATCGGATCACCTGGAACCCTCGATGTCGTAAGCGACGGAGTGCCAACAACATATTTAGCCCCGAATCAGGTTTGATACAGCAAACGTGATCACAAAGGTTCAATCCCTAACCATTCCATATCTCAGTTTTTATTTTCCAGGCATAGTATTGTCAAACGTGGCCTTCCCTCTTTTTAAAACGATAAGATATGACTCAAGAGAAATTTAACTCCGAGTCTTTGCATGTCTATTGGCCACATAGACTTGTTAATGGCTCGTGATTTTATCGTTGTTGCTATCATAGCTGAGAGAAATCTTTAATAATGTCAGTGTCTATCATGTGATCGTCAGGTTGGGTAGAGGTTTGGTTACAATCGGCGTAGCTAAGAGACAATTAAAGAAACTGTTTTTTTGTTGTTGCTTTTTTGCATAACGTGGTCAGTGATAGTGTATGCACTGGTGTGGGTTTCGGGAAGCGGTCAGTGTTGGTGTGTGCGGGGTGGTGTGATGTGGTGTAGTATTGTGGTGT
>NC_068982.1:98703548-98711133 GCF_001194135.2 Octopus bimaculoides
ATCAATATTCAATGTTTTAGTGCATATTCTCGTGTCTATCAATAACAGTATTTATTACTATTTATACATAAAAAGACGTTTTTTCTTTTTTTTACCCAGGGAATTGAGGTTTTTGTTTCTATCGTTTTAAGTAATTTGCTTTTACATAATATTATTCAAATATCTGCAAGAAAGTGAACAAAAATGCCATAAATTTGGTTTAGCATTTCAATCGCTTTGTCTTGCAAAACGCTTGATCTAGCAATATTCATAAAATTAAATTATCAATTAGTTGTTCAATCAAATCCAGTACAAACTGATGCAACAGAAACCTGTATTACATAGAAAAGTGATTTCCTTTTATTTTTTTTTCTAACAGACTCTGGGAATGGAGAAAAAGTCAATTATCGACCCTTGTATTTGACTGATATTTTGTTATCTTTACTCTGAGGGATGAATAGGAATGTTGTCTGGAGTTTGATTTCAGAACGTAAAGGGATGTAATACCGCGAGGTCTTTTTCTCCGCGGTTCTCTCGATTCTACCAGAATGATAATGATTTTAAAAATTAGCACAAGACCGCAGAGACACTCTTAAACATCAACCATCATCTGCTCCGAGTTCACGTTATCTCTTCGACTCTGAAAAGTAATGAAGGGTCAATTCTCTCGTCCACACCAAATTCGATACGCTCGCCCCGCTTTCATAGAATTTATTAAAGGGCAGTACTTCTGTCTCCACTCTCCCCTTCTGCTTCAAACGGTCTTGAAAAAAGTTGATTACGGTTTAGTGAAAGAGAAGTCCTATCCTAACCCCTTTCAGCTTTACTCACTACAACTATCAAGCAGATAGTTAGCTACTCCTTGTCAAATGACGGTGGCAGTTCAATTTTCACAATGGATTCGGACGGGGGTTGGATCCTTTTCATGTGTGATTTTAATCGTCTTCCGAAACAGTAACGCCTTCATTATGCTAAGAAAATTATCTAAAATTTCTTAGTCAACAGATTTTTGTAGAGACTTAAGGTACCAAAAGCCGTTGCTGCTCATACCTGCCACCAAATTTTATAGAAATAAGAGTTGACTTCCACTGAATACACTGTCCAACTACTAACATAATAAGCATCCTGGGTGTCATTCCATATGCCAAGCATCCCCCTCTCTCTTACGTTTAGACCAGGAATTCACCTACTCGTCGCCCTGAAATATTTGCAAATACTTCAGTTACAACACATGACTGCACATTACGGTCACCATGCCTCGTGAGTTACACCAAATGGGTATCGGTAACAGATGAATCTTTTAGCGAAAGGTACTTAATCTTTCCACAAGAAATGCGAAATACATTTCGATTTCCAACGTGCCCGGCCCCATGATGGTTAAATCACTTGCGTATGTAGATATTACCTTCTCCCATCCCAGCTGAAGTAAGATACTTCATAGTACATCACTTCTATAGTTAAGATTCAAGTGCCAAACCGTACGGAAGCAGCGAGAGGGGACACATTACAAATTAGAGAAATGGGAAACATTGACCTTCACCGCCGATCAGTAAAGTTAGTTCACTAATTCGATCAGTATTGAAGTTTCGTACCCAATGCATTACATTCAATTTCCAATAACTAGATCCTTGTCTAGATCAAAAACTGTGGTCTGAGTTACCACTTATCCCTGGATACTAAGTTAATAAATAGTGTAAGGGCGAAAGACAAATCGAAATATCTAGTAGCTGGTTAGCAACAAAATTTCTCTCAGAGTAGCTAAAGACAGCAGAAGGACATGATGTTCCGTCCAGTAAAGAAAACTACTAGCGAACTCGAGAAAGCTCATGGCCTCGATTTACTCTTCAACAAGGGACAAGCGAAACGGGTCGCATCGTTCTCGACCTGAGGTAGCTGTCTTATGGAAGAAAAGCAGCAATGAATACATGGTGACAAGTGAGCTACTTTCGATAAATAGAACTGGCACCGTGGATAAACCTTCATTAACCCTGAATAATATATGTTCTAGGATCTTTTTTAAAACGGGGGCCACATTTTTCATTAACGAAACACTTTGAAACTTGGAACACTGGTAGAATGTGTCATATAAAACATCTTTTTCTCTTAGTCTTCTTAAAAAAAAAGAAATCCATAAGTTATTCCATGTGAAAGTTGTCGTATTTCTGTAAGTTCAACCAATCACTGACGTCCATTCAGCCGATATACATTAAGTGCCGACTACATAAACAAACGATTCTGAAACAATTAACCCTAACCCTAACCCTAACCCTAGGGTTAGGGTTAGGGTTAGGGTTAAAGCAAATTTAAAATGAAAAAAGCAAATAAAACGAAGGTATAGAGATTAAATACGCTTTACATCGCTTAATCAGCCAAAGGAGTAAATGTAAACAACTGAATACTTGTCAGTGATTGGTTGAAATTATCGAAATAAGACAATTTTTTACATGAAATAAATTCGAATACAAACATATTTTTCTGTTCTATAACACAAAATAGATAAGTATACGAAGTTTGAAAGTTTTTCCGTACCAAAAACACTACGTAAAACATTAATGAAAAATGTGGCCCCCGTTTTAAAATAGATTCATGTTCTATCTAAATAGGAAATATATGACTTGTAAAAGTTTGCCCAAGTCAACATTGGTGCATTTGGGAAATTCATTCATTTAGGATAACACTTCTTATAATAGTGTTCAAGAAAATCATCAGCCCACAATTAATATAGAAGATATAGTCTCAAACTGAAAGTGGCGATATTTATCGCATAAATATGTTAATATCAATAAGTTAATATTTATATGTTCCCCTCCTTCCCTAAGTTTAATCAAATATATTCAGTGGCGATTATTTTGAAACATTTAGAGATATTTTGAAATATTATTATTGAAGAGCATACTTACTGAGTAATGAAGTTTTGACATTAGAATCTAGACCAAGTTTATCTCTCATCCACTTACAACAACGAGGTTTGGACAGTTTTTGTTTAAATGATACCATACCTGCAATTAAGACATACAAAACAAAAAGTATTAATTAGGGAAACAAAAATGTAATTTGAGAACTAGTTTTTCATTTTATTTAAAGATTTTAATTTCTGCACTATAAAATAGTAGCAAGCTACGGGTTAATTCCAGCTAAGTTAGCATGCTAACACTAAATTATTCTGTCTTTTATACCGAACTGTGGTGACAAGATTCGAGCACATACTCCCTGTCAAAACCTTATACATACAACAGCTACGAATCTGCAGCTTGACTCCAAAACTTAAACAAACGATAGACAAACAAAATAGTATGTGAAGGCAATCTCAACGCACAGCTTATATTTAAAATGACCTGGAGTTTGAAGTATTACGGTGATTAGCAGAATATGTATATTCCATCAGCTAGTTACCGCACTTTTTTTTTTTTTTGTATTTTTGTATCTTACACATATCTTACAATCTGACGACCATTTTTTAAATATTTTACAAGCTTTTATTGACTGCATTTAAAAACAAAACAGTAAATCATCAACACGCTATAGTCTATGTTTTATTGTTTCGTCAGGAGAAAGTACAATGTCCATGGGCCTTTACAGGGCGTCCGAGATTTGTAGGAGGTAGAGACGAAGGTATGGTCAAACTGGATACTGCGCCTGAATACTTGCAACAGAATAAGCTCCGGTAAAGGCACCCAAGGATCAAGTGAGCAAGTTAAACATCTGAAATTCTGAAATAAATTGCCAATAACGATAGAATTTTCTAAGAATATATATATTTACAATATTTACTTCTACGAAACATTTTAACTGATTTCGTTTCCAATCGATTCTATGTGTCTTACTCGTGATAATACACAGCAAGAAGTAAGACATTCTGATGATGATCAGTGATCGAACCCGATAAAGCTATTGTATAGTTGTAAATTCTGTAAGAGTACATTCTAAAGATGAGATTAATACAATACATTCTCCTTTGTATCACTACTACAATAGCCCCTGTTACTCTGAACTACACACCGTCTCCATTGAAACCAGCCGGTCTAATTCGCCTTCACTCCTTCTATCGCTTTTATTGTCTCGCACTTTCTCAATCTTGCAATAGTCATTTTGCTCAGTCACTATCCACAAACTGAAATCATCCGGAATGCCCCCCTCGTTCATGTTCTTTGTTTTCTTTTGACGAGATTTTTTTTTTCACTCCAGTCATCGAAGTCCAAGTTGAATAACAACCATACAGGCCTCCCCAGTGTAGAGGTGAACTTCAAAAATAATAGCTACAGCCTTTTTTCCCCTGTATATATTCTTTGAAAACAATCTACGCTTTCGTTCAATAAAAGCAAATATTTTCTTACAACAGTTCTAACCTAAAAATGAATTAATGTTTAATTGTTTGATATACGGGTTGTAAAACATAAACTTCCTAGGTTACCTGTAATGAATTTCTAGATATTTTCTATTTAGTCATTATTACACACGCACACACATAAACATTTACATACACATAACATATGCTGCCTTAAATATTTATTCTTAATACGTTCCGGAAGATTCGAATGTAAATCTGCTAATTTCGAACCTGGGTTCTCATTCCTAATGTATTTTTTGATATTATTATTATTATTATTATTATTATTATTATTATTATCATCATCATCATCATCGTTGTTGTTGTTGTTGTTCAGGTCACTGCCTGGAATCGAACTCGGAATCTTGGGGTTGGTAGCCCGCGCTCTTAACCATTACGCCATATGCCTACGGATATGTGGCGTAATGGTTAAGTGCGCTGACTACTAACCCCAAGATTCCGTGTTCGATTCCAGGCAGTGACCTAAACAATAATAATAATAGTAATTATTATTATTATTATTATTACTATTATTATTATTATTATTATTATTATTATTATTATTATTATATGTCCCGCGGGTAGCCTTTGACATTTTCTATTTATAAGAGTTCTTCAAGCCAATATTTACATGCTATTATAGTTTTATGTAATGTGCTTCGAGAGTCAAGAGTTAATGTTTTACAAAAAAAAAAAAATTAGTTATTTAATGCTCTATCAAAAGTTTATAAAATTCTTATGGCGCCGATAATATTTATATGTGAATGTGTATAAATATAGAACTAGACAGACAGACAGCTAGATAGATATTAATTGTTGGTAGAGACACCATGCTTCGTTTTGCAACCATAATTTGCAAGTTTATGAAATGTTTACAAGTCAGTATTGTGGATTACTTTTGTGTTAGCAGTGCCAGACAATCACTCTTAAGTTTATCTCTACAGGTTTTCTATAGGCGCAAGCGTGGCTGTGTGGTAAGGAGCTTGCCTCCCAACCACATCGTTCCTAGTTCAGTGCCACTGCGTGGCATCTTGGGCAAGTGTCTTATACTAAAGTTTCGAGCCGACCAAAGCTGTGTATAAGAAGAAACTGAAAGAAGCCCGTCGTATATGTGCGGGTGTGACAACTGGTCTTGGTGTGTTTATGTCCCTAGCAGCTCGGCAAAATTCACCGATAGAAAAGGTACCAGGTTTTAAAAAACAAGTCCTAGAGTCGATTTCTTCGGCTAAAATCCTTCAAGGAGGTGCTCCAGCATGACTGCAGTCAAATGACTGAAACAAATAAAAGGATAAAAGAATTTAGTACCATCACGTAAATACCCACTAAGTTTAGTGGTGTAATACTATTGGATAGACCAATTTACGTACGTACATATTAATTGTTGCCAGGGGCACCATATTTCGTTTTACAACCATAATATACTACCAAATATATTCTTTTCTACTCTAAGCACAAAGCCCGAAATTTTGGGTGAGGGGGCCAGTCGATTAGATCGACCCCAGTACGCAACTGGTACTTAATCTATCGACCCCGAAAGGATGAAAGGCAACGTTGACCTCGGCGGAATTATACTACCAGATATATTAAAAGGTTATAACTCAATACTGTGTCCTACTTTTGAGTTAGTAGCGCAATACAATCACTTTTAAGTTTATCTCAACAGTGCTGACTTTAAATTCTATAGAAAATCTGTAGAAATAAACTTAAAAGTGATTGTAGGATTACATTAGCTAAAGTGTGTACGTTTCCAAGGCAGTAAAGTGTGATTTGAGGGTGATTTGGCTGCTAATTATCTCAGGACACGCGACCATGTAGAGGCTCACCTGTGGTAGCTGACTGGAGTAACATATATCAATGAAAGAATGGAGAATTGGTGGAAATATAATCTCTCTCAAAGATACAAGGTTAAAAAATTTGGAGATGATCTCAGGCGTACTCTAGCAAATGTACTGCTTATTTATTCACATCGTTTTGAATTAGTCATGTATTATCATGTAGCTACAAGATTTCAATGATGTAATTGTTTATTTTTTAGGATGATATTGTAGGGTAGGTGTAAGAGACCAGTTCTGGCTGGTCTGAGTACAAAACAGGTTGAATATTTGGGTTTGATATGGCTGGTTTAAATGATAGAGGGTTAATCCATTCCCAGTATTCGATTGATACTAACTATATTGAGCTTGGAAGAATAAACTGTAAAGTCGATCACGGTGGGATTTGAACTCAACACTTAAATGTACATAATTCAAAATATGTCTAGTGATCTTCCAATTCTAGCAGCCACCGCTTCTTCTTTATTCATGCAATGCTAGCCGTGGCGAAAATAAAAGAGCTTGCTATCGAATTTTTTTTTTTTTTTTAATCGGTAAGACAGAAACATGTGGCGATATTCTGGAATGTTTTAGGGGAAAAATAGCTTTGAGTTCAAACCTTAAGCTTTTAACCTATCACGAATCTTCCTGACAGGAAATGAACTCATACTAACTTATTCAATTAAAATCAATAACAGTTCCAGTGGTAATTTGAATTTTTGTTTTGTGGAGAAGAAGGGAGAGGAAAGGGTAGAGGATGGAGAAACGTTTGATCAGCCACGTGATATGGTATTGCTTCAAACAAAAAGAATAATGGAGAAAATGAGGTCAATGTGTCGAACTGGGAAAGAATGTATCGATTTCTGACATATACACCAGACCTCGGTGTTACAGAAGAGAGGAGCAAGGAACTAGATTAAAAGGCATTCATTCCTTTCTCAGTAGCATAAGTAACGCAATCGATAGGAAAATCATTTCAAAAGAAGATCGAAAACTAGTAAGATGTTAGCAGTTTGTTTATTTTTGCACTATTCACCTATAATGGATGATTTGTACAATAAAAGTGTGAAAATGTTGTTTGTAACTCTCTCAAAAGTTATCAACGGTGTGAGTGCAGTGAATTGGTCGTAATTAAGCATGAGAAGGTTCACGTAGTCGCCAAAATTTGGTCTTTATTACTGTCGTTATTTAGCCACGGTGGAGGCGCAATGGCCCAGTGGTTAGGGCAGCGAACTCGCGGTCATAGGATCGCGGTTTCGATTCCCAGACCGGGCGTTGTGAGTGTTTATTGAGCGAAAGCATCTAAAGCTCCACGAGGCTCCTGCAGAGGATGGTAGCGAACCCTGCTGTACTCTTTCACCACAACTTTCTCTCACTCTTACTTCCTGTTTCTGTTGTGCCTATAATTCAAAGGGCCAGCCTTGTCACACTGTCTCACGCTGAGTATCCCCGAGAACTACGTTAAGGG
>NC_068982.1:98711958-98712611 GCF_001194135.2 Octopus bimaculoides
AGGTAACGAGGGAGGGGTGAGGTAACGAGGGAAGGGTGAGGTAACGAGGGAGGGGTGGCGATGAAGGGAGAGGGTGGAAGGGAAAAGGTGGGTAGGAGTGAAGAGAGGAATTAGGTGCCAGAGCAAGAGAGGAGAGGTGGGTGGGAAGAAGTAGGTGTGAGAGGAAGAGAGGAGAGACGAGGAGGGTTAGATGAAAAGGGGACGAGAGTTGAGTCCATGTGGCGCCAAGGAGCGAAGAGAGAAGATTAATCTCTGATGGCGGCGAAGACGGGAGTCCGGATGGCCCCTGTGCAACACAGTCCGAACACAGACAGGTGTTGTAAAGAGTGACCGGTAGATCGGAAATGGCGCGAGACCGGAGTGTCGTTGTCGAGTCTGATGTCTCGGAGGTGTTCCGCGAACCGGTCAGCCAAGCGACGTCCTGTTTGACCGATGTATAGAGAAGGACAGAGAGAGCAGGAGATGCAGTAGATAAAGTTGCGAGGAGTCAGTGATATGATAAGGTCAATGATGGGTACCTGTGAGGAGAGCGGTGTTGGAGAGGTAAGGGCAAGTGCGGCAGCGTGGTCGGGAGCATGGGAACGAGCCGGGCTGGAAGGTTGGATTAGTGAAGAAGCTGTGGACCAAGAGGTCTCGTAGGTTGTGGGCTTGTT
>NC_068982.1:98713450-98717300 GCF_001194135.2 Octopus bimaculoides
TATATATACACATATACTGATATAGGGGAAAATTAATAATTAATAATTTTACCAAGTAGTTCGGTATGTTAAAATAACCATTATCAGTAAACTTATACAAAAAATTTTATAATTATAAGCATAATTATAATTAGGGTTCAGCAAAATTGCTTCACCACATACCGAAATTTAGAAATAGCAGTTAAATACTATTCCACTACCATAAGATATCTCCCAGACAGCAATACTCCCAACTCACGCAGGCAAAGAGAAAAAATAACGAATCCACCCGGCTTTGATCAACTATATACGCGTCTATCGATTAAAGAGATGTAAAACATTTTTACTCATTTATTTCCGTCTTCAATATAGTATTTCAATTATAAGTTTGAGAGTGCTAATAAAGATATATATTCGACCAAGCGCCATCGAATAGCTTATATCCCAAAACCAGCACTTCCGAATTTATATAGACGGGTGAGAACTCACAGTGTGTTACATATCCCATGGCCCCATTAATTACAGGTATAAACCTGAACATATATATATGGAACTAATCCAATTCAATATTTGGTTATTATGAGACTATATTATTGTATTTTCTTTATTCAGTATTTCTAACTTCGGCAGAAAACTAAAAACATACGAGAGGAGGAATTAAGTCGATTACATCTATTCCAATACTTGACTGACACAAAAGCAAGTTAACCTCAGTTGTATTTGAACTCAGAACATAAAACGCCGGCAGTTAATGCTACAAAGTATTTTATTCGTTGCGTTAATGGATCTGGTAGCTTGTCGCCTTATTCCATTTTATTAATACCACACACATACGCACGAACACATACACACACACACACATAAATATGTAGGAGCACCGGACTCACAATCTAGAGGTAGTGAGATCGATTCCTGGACCGGGCTGTGCTGTGTTCTTGAGCAAGACACTTTATTTCCAGTTCACTCAGCTGTAGAAATGAGTTGTAACGTCACTGGTGCCAAGCTGTATCGGCCTTTGATTTCCCTTGGGTAACATCGGTGACGTGGAGAGGGGGGTGGGGGGCTGGTATCCCTGGGCGACTGCTGGTCTTCCATAAACAACTTGTGCCACGGAGAGAAAGTTTTTAAGTGCAATCCCTTGGTCATTCATGACCGAAGCGTATGTATGTATGTATGTATGTATGTATGTTATTATTCAGTTTATTTCAAGATTTCTTGCCAATAGAGGAAGAACCGGTTTCTAACCTAGATCCAAGGCTCCTTCATTGGAATTTCAACATCAACAACAGGGTACTTTTGTTTGTATGTATGCATGTATGTATGTATGTATGTATGTGCAGATTTGTATTTTTTATGTATGTTTTCTCATGTATATAGTTGCATCTCTAGACATGCTCATATATATTTAAATGATAAACTTCTGGAAACTTTTACAGATGTTTAGAGTTCCAGTGATGGATTGGATCTATAGTCTTCGAATTAGCTTTCTCCTTTCTGGTCCTGAGAAACTCAATTTCTCAAGAGTGGTATATAGGCAGTGTGTTACATATCCCAGGCCCCCAATAATTACAGGTATAAACCTGAACTTGTAATCTGGATAGAGTAAGTGCAGATTTCTCAATAGTTCAGCATAGGTGTTCTCTTTTTCACTGATCTTCAGCTTTATGTTAACATCCACTGGGCAGCTAATTTCCACGATTGTGCATAGTTTCTCTTCTCTATCCCAAATCATTATACCAGGTCTGTTGTGCTTCCATTTTATTGAGGTCTTCACTGGTACATTCCACCAGTATTCCTTTTTTGTATGTATGTATGTATGTATGTATGTATGTATGTATGAGGAGTGTCAATGAAAATGGAAGTCAACAGATTGTTTTATAGTCTATGATAGAGATTAAAATAGTAAAGATCTCAATTCTTGATAGAAAAGCAACAACAAAATTGATTCATCTCTATATGTAAAGAGAAGCCTAGACTTGATAGCAAACGTAGTGAATTAGAATGAATACCACATCATACTTAGTGTTCGTTTCTATATTCTGTATTGAACTATCGTCTTAGCCAATTTAAAATTTCATACAACTGAAAACGCAACTGTTAATATAATCACCGGAACTGAACTGCGTTGTATCCATGAACAAGATAATTCTCAAATAGTTTCAATGAGTAGAACTGATGGACGACTTCACGTTAACACTGTCGTGTATTTCGATAGTTTGCAACACTGCAATACTGATGAACCCCGGCAAGTTAACTTTTCCTAGGTACATCAAATGAAGTCATAATCCTTAAGGGTGTCTTTTATGGAAATATTCTGCATCGGGTGACAGATTCATCCCTCTCCATAAATTAAACTAGAGTAATTAATATTTTCTCCCTTAATTATTCATTGCAGTAAAGATACTGACAAAAGGAAATAAAAGCAATTTTCACTTGGCAATTAAAGATGATTGGCGTTTCAACTTTCACTTGCAGATAACACCGATAACATTATCGCAAAAAGTTAAATCTTGTGTTGAATCTAAGAATGATTTAGTTGCGTAACTAAATGATGCTTGTGTTGCCGTAACTAATGTTGTTATTACTACTTGTAGTCCTTATCTTTTTATTTTGAAACAACGTGTTAATCTTACAGGATGACAGGGAGCTCTGTTTGATTGTCTGCCAGAAATAGCAACCTAATATTAAAACACATTTTATTGTTATAGAAGCCATATTTGTGCAGGATAATGTAGTTCTGAATATAACAGTTATTTTAAAAACAAAAAAGAAAAGAAAAGAAAGCAGGATGATTGCGGCTGGAATGCCATTGATTATAGGTCTGTCTGATTGGGGTTGATCTGAAACTAAACATCATCAACAGTATCGTAATTAGCGAAATAGTCTCTACGCAGTCGATCAATGTGCTAGAAATAAGTCAAATCTCACTCGAGTCACACCCTTCCGTCTTACTTGAACACATTGGATAATATAGTATTAGGTATACTTTGTCTGAAAAAACTGACCGGATGATCATGGCTGTCATGCCCTTTGATCATAAGACAACTGAATTAAGACGGACCTATGGTAAAACAACGTTCATTTCTTTCTTTCTTTCTTTCTCTTTCTTTATTTTTTCTCTCTCCTCTCTCTCTCTCTCTCTCTCTCTCTCTCTCTCTCTCTCTCTCTCCCTCTCTTGTTCTTTATCATGTACACACATCTGAAAAGGTAACTAACTAGATGTATGAATAGACATACAAAAAGATAAACAGACAGGCAGACAGGTAAACAGGTAAAAAGATTGACACCAAATAGAAAACAAATATATAGATATATCACTTACTTGTTGATGATTTCTTTGTATCATATGCTTCCTGATAATCTTGGCTTGGCTCGGCAGACTCCATTGGGACACCTTCAGCCTTCAAATGCATACAAATGTCGAAAAATGAATTCTAGAATGCTAAGTGACGTCATAAATCTTAAATGTATGTTTTATTGTGACAAAGTTGGAGAAGGTTATCGAGGTTGGTCAATCTATTTATTACATTAGTCTGCACTGATAATATTGAAAATACTGGCTAAAACGTCTGCCAGAAGCAATTTTTTAGAGCATCTGAATATCTTGGAAGGTTGTAGAACAACTGTAACTATCTAGTTCCGTAATTACCAGTCAAAATTTTCTGATTTTTTTAGTCTCCTTCATGTATCTATATATGTATGTATGTATGTATGTATGTATGTACACACACATATGAACTCAATATATAATGGAGGGAGACACAAATATCGTCCTAGCAGCAGGTAGTGAGAATGCCTGTCATTCGGCTTAGTATATATATATATATATATATATATGTGTGTGTGTGTATTCGTATATATATATATATAT
>NC_068982.1:98718409-98719472 GCF_001194135.2 Octopus bimaculoides
ATTCACCTCTCATACCTCCTGAGTTTTATGGTTCATATATATGTATATAAGTATATATGTATATATATATATATACATATGCGCGCGCGCGTGTCTGTGTGTCACCTTGATAGGATAGAAAGTCGGTGTATCCCCAACAAAGCAACACTCGACACGAACTTCTGATTACCTTAAATCTTATTACTTTTAATCTTCATATTTAATCTAGGTGTATTGACATCATGGCTCCTTTTCAAAAAACCTTGCTATTTAGTTGATTTAAACATTATCAATAACATTGTCACTTCAAACCTACACCAGTACATGGATGCTTATCTCATATGTTCCTAGTTTGATCATCCGTCTGATAGTAACCGTTTGATATTCCGTACCATATAAGCTCTATCACCATTCCTCATATACACATATTCTCAATCCCACACATGCTGCTTTTATCATTTTTTTCTAATATTTTTTTCTGATATCTTTTCTGGCATTTCTCTTATACTTTCCTTTATTTTCTACTATTGTTTATACTTTTCATCTTTGTTCATATTTCTATATTATGGTATTGCTTTATATTTTTGAGAAGTAATGTTTATCGCCACTTCAACATGGCTGTTCCGTACAAACTGACGTTACTACCATTTTAACCCCAGGAGGACACCTCCTCCAGCTGATTACTCGATGCAATCTACACCCAATATATATTGTAAGCAAGGGAGCGAACCCCTACCATCTTCCAGCGACAGGACCACCAGACCGTACAATTTTAACTCATTTGTGCTCATCCACAGTGGTGAATACTCGTCCGCTAGAGATTGCAGTAGTTCGCTCCAGCTCACAATATACAGAAAAATAAGTGACAAACAGTCAGATTGCATCGAAAAACCAGGTGGGAGAGCTGTTCTCCTGGAGTTAAGACAGTAGTAACGTCGGTTCCTATCGAACAGCCATGTTCAAGTGGCGATAAGCATTTCTTCTCGGTATAGTAACCACTGTCATCTCAAATAGAGATTTTCAAAGTAACTACTTCGCATGTTGTTATATATACGTGTTTATATATATATATATATATATATAT
>NC_068982.1:98719722-98721944 GCF_001194135.2 Octopus bimaculoides
ATATATATATATATATATATATATATATATATATATATATATATATATATACATCCTTGTTGAAGTGGCAATGAACATTATTTCTCAGTATAGTCATTACTATCATCTCTTATAGAGATTTTCAGACTAGGTTCTTTACTTGTTGCAGGATCAGTGACTGGTCGTCTCTTATTTTTCTATATATTGCGAGTTGGAGCGAACTACTGCTATCTCTAGCGGACGGGTATCCACCACCGAAGATGGGCGCAAATAGCTCGAAACCGTGCGGTCCGTTGGTCTCGTCACCGGAAGATGGTAGGGAGTTCGCTCCCTTGCTTGCAATATATATCGGATGCAGATTGCACGAGTAACCAGCTGGACGAGGTGCCCTGCTGGGGTTAAAAACGGTCGTATCGTCGGTTCCTACGGAACACCCATTACTTCTCAACACAGTTACTGTTTTCATCTCTTATAGAGAAATTCTAACCAGCTAATTTATATTTTTTATATTTTATATCCAACATTGGGATACTTATGTCTTCCTATATATTTTCATATGTATAGTTCTATATTTTTCAATCTTTTATGTTTATATGCTTTTAAACCCTGAGGCGTTGTCTCTACATTTGGTATATCCATATTTCCTATATTCTACGGCGTTTATGTTGCAGTTTTTATATGATCCTCTTATATTTAATATCTTTAGTTGATTTATGGAACAGTAGATGTCGAGACACATAAAGCTGTAAATAATAGCATTTAGGAATAGAGTTGAAAAACTTCATTTCGATAGAAAAAATCAAAGGCTGTCCAAAAGACTTTGTCCATCCAAAAAGCTTTTTCAACACAATATTTACATGCTATTATTTGTAGCTTTGTGAAAGTGCATGGCTCAGTGGTTAGAGCGTCTTGCTCACAATCATGAGGTAATGAGGTCGATTCCAGGACCGGGCTGTGTGTTGCGTTCTCGATCAAGATGCTTTATTTCATGTTGCTCCAAGTAACTCACCTGTAGAAATGAGTTTGTATGTCAGTAGATCCAAGCGGTATCAGTCTTTGCCTTTCCTTTGGATAACATCGGTAGCGTGAAGAGGGGAAGCCGGTATGCATGAGCGACTGCTAATCTTCCATAAACAACTTTGCCCAGACTTGTGCCTCGGAGAGGAACTTTCTAAGTGCAATCCCATGGTCATTCATGACCGAAGGAGGTCTTTACCCTTTATTTGTAGCTTTATATACTTCGAGATCAACAATTCCTAAAAAGAATTTTTTCACTTTCCCTCGGAAGTTTATAAAGTTTTTAAGACGTCAGCAATATTAAGTTATATTGTTTTATAACTTCTATAGTTGCCATCTCATATTTTAATTTCCTTGATCTTCTATATGTTCATCTGAGTTGCGTCGAAACGGATATTTACTCTTCTAATTCTGATATAAAACCCACCCTTTGCTTGGAAGTTTGGTATCGGTGGTTTTCACAATCCTTGAAGATTTCTCACAGTCCTTTTCTCAGTTTACAAACCATAAGTTTTTGGTTTTAACCCTAACAATGAAACTATATTTAGTTATCTTTCACAGTAAGGTTTCTTTCTCAATACTCGAGGATAGATTATCCAATTTTTCCTTTACTTCTTCATTTATCTTTTATTTGTTTCGATCATTAGACTGCGGTCATGCTGGGGCAACACGTTGAAGAACTTCTACTCAAACGAATTGACCCCAGTAGTTACTTTTTAAATCCTCGGACTTATTCTATCAGTATCTATTGCCGAACCGCTAAGTTACGGAGACGTAAACAAAACAACACTGGTTGTCAAGCGGTGGTGAGAAATAAACACAAATACACAGACACATACACACAGACATGCACACACATGTGTGTGTGTGTTTATACACGACGGGCTTCTTTCAGCTTCCGTCTACCAAATCCACTCAAGGTTTTTGATCGGCCCGGTGTTGCAGTAGAAGACACTTACCCAAGGTGCCACACAGTGGGACTGAAACCGGAATCATGTTGTTGGGAAGCCAGCTTCTTACCACACCGCCACGCCTGCGCCTATATTATTTCTTCTTTTTTTAGTTCTTTCATCCTCCTGACTAGAGGCCATAGTAGGAGATATTCAAGGTTCCACGCAACGAAGTGCACCCTAAGCCATGTGGTTGGAGACCAAACTTCTTAACATACAGCTATACCGTGTGTGTGTGTGTGTGTGTGTGTGTGTGTGTGTGTGTGTGTGTGTGTG
>NC_068982.1:98721983-98729854 GCF_001194135.2 Octopus bimaculoides
CGCTGTCTGGGCCGGTTTCTCGAACGGGACCGTGAAAAAGAAAAAGAAGAGCGATCTCTAAAGAGGCGCGAAACCTGTCGAGTGAGTTCCTGGATCGCTTTAAAGATCCCCTAAGATTGTTTATCCACCTTGATGGAAGACGTTTTAGAGAGGGCACCGACGATGATATTATCCAGAGAGAAGTTTTTTGAGAACTCAAGAATCCTGTCTGCCGTGGTGGCCAGTTGGTCAATAGGAGTGGTGTCCATCAGATGCACCAGTGCCGACTGGATGCTGGGCGGCATACGAGAGAAAAAAAGTTGTTTAACGAAGGCTTGACCCTCGTAAGAGTCGTTTGCAAGCTCTAATAGCCGTCTCAAAAACTCAGTTGGTTTCCTGTCTCCCAAATATTCATCCTGCAGCAATGAGCAAAACTTGCTCTCAGCAGACGGAGAGTTTCTGCGTAGCACCTCAGATGTGAACTCCTCATAAGACATTCTATCCGGTGTATCTGTCAGCAAATCTCTGACAGACGAAACGAGTGGGGACGGTATGCTGGACAATGCGATATGCAGTTTGGCCAGTGGCTGGCGAGTGCTGATAGCAATAAAGTAGGATTCCAGTTGCGAAAACCACATTTTCGCTTCCCCATGGAATTGATGGAGCGGAAAATTACTCATTTTATAAAAGCAGAAAAACCGTTGAGAAGAAAGAAATGTCGAGGAACGCCAAAACGAATTGGAGAAGGTAAGATGGCAAAGCTTGAACGCGAAAAAGAAAAACATTTTTAGACGTCGCTCGTTTAGAACAGTTAACGGTTCTTCTCGTCTGTTTTTCTTTTCATTTGCTGTAAACTTGTAAACTTGTAAAATGTAAACTTGTCTATTCGTTTCTCGGGGTCACCATTTTTAGAAATGTTTGCTCCTAACAAAGAAAGCTGAAAAGTTGAAGGCAGACATTCTCCAAATACAAGAATAAAAAGACGATCAGAATTTGCAGATTAGACCGTAAGTCGTTTTAATTTTGATACTGCATGCAAATTACAGTATTTATATAGAAAGAGATAAAGCAGTTTCTGTGCGTTCGTATTCATATACAAGAGGTGATTATGTTTGATCGTTACATCGCATGGAATCGCAGCAGGAAGAAAAATCGTCTAATCACTTTGGTTGTTTCGTCCAAAAGCTATAGATTTAATTTTCCCACAATGCAACACCACGACGTGCGCCATCCAATGGCCAATGGATGAGACAACTGGTTTCAAGGGAGGTAACTGTCTACATATGTTTGTAATGATGGTCATGTCACGTGGCTGAAGCTAACTTTCCAAGATCTGTAACCACTCATATTAGATGTTTATTCACTAACCTAGGTTTCATCATTTCCACACTTAATAAATCATGTTGTTGATAATATTTTGCCCTCTTCTTCTTCGGTCGCGCTGCTTTCGTGGCTTCCCATGACTTTCTATTGCCGTCCAATTCCATTATTATGAATTTGAATTGGGAACATGAATCTTTCAGTAGCTGACTACACAACCATAGACGTTGTCCTTGTGGATGCGTTGCAGTTACTCTCTTGATAAAGCTTGGTGATCCTGACCATTGATCTTCTTGGATTCCTCTGCTCAGCATCAATGTAAGAAGCACTGTTGGCTCAGTTGAGCTCTTCTGTTACCTCTCCACAATCTGCCATGCTGCAGTCCCACGACTTCGCTGTATCCCTGGCAGGGTGGCTGAACGAGTGCAATACCTTGCCAATGGGCAACCCTTAACTACGCAGAGCACAGTCTTCACTCCGTCAGGTACTTTCGAAATACCTGCATACCCATGTCTCACTCTACAATAGCCCAAACCTATCAGGCTTGTGACTAAAAGCATTCTACCTAAACACTATCCCTAGAACCTGGAGCTAGGCTCGATTTGTTTTAACACATAAAGAGAATTTTTCACCGAGACAAAATCCCCCGTGTTAACGACAAACATACACATTTTAATTTCATGCGCTTTTTGCCTGTGGTAGCATGTGCTTTGAGAACGACCTGTAACTTATTTCTAGCAGATCAAAGAACCACGTAAAAGTCCCTCATTGGCTTATGACTACATTCTGTAGGAACTTAAGAAAGGTAACCGAAAGAATATCTATTAATCCATTCCTTACCAATAATTATTATTTTTAGCTAAACAGTTTGAAACTTCGTATTCTCGTGTAATTTCTCATGCTGAACACGGTTTACTTTCAGCATTTTTGACAAAATTTCGTATTTTAGAAGATATTTCGTGTTGAAGTTGTCGTATTTGGGTAATTTTAACCAATCAACGACATGTATTCAGCTGAAGAAAGTCACTGCTGCTTGGATCATCTCTACTAAATGTCACCACTCTGTCCTATTTTATCTTTGTTTACTGCCTGTGTTGCATATTACACGCTTTGTTTTTTTTTTGTTGTTGTTTTTGTTCTTGTTTGTTTGTTTGTTTTTTTGTTTGTTTGTTTTTTTTGTTTTGTTTTTTTGCAAGGAAGTGTTTTCCTACAAAATGAAACCACCGAAGAACTAAAGTAAAATAGCACTACTATCAAATATTTTAATTACATTCCTAACTGATCGACACACACACACACACACACATACAAACGCAAACACACGCATACAGGTTCATGCAGACAGAGACACACACACAAACATACACATACACACATAAACATATACACGCACACATAGGCATATATGCATACACACACACCCACACACATACACACAAATTTATATTTGTTTAAAATGAATATGCAAATTCTTGATCTATTTAAATATTGCAATATTTGTGTTTATTGATTTTTCAATGTGACAGCGAAATGTTTTAGTTTTATTAACACTAAGTACTTATCAGAGCACTTTTAGTAAACTCCCTGATATCTGACTAAATTAATAGTGCATCATCAGCTCGGTTAAATTCGCTGGTTACAATCTAACAAATATATTATTCGAAAGGTTTCATTAACTTAATCAAATCGGACAGTTTACCATATCTTACAAATTCACAGTTTTCAATATCTGACAACCTTAATTAATGTTCCCAACATAATGATTAAATTTGCAAAATAACGAAGCAATCTTCAAAATGTGACGTGACGAAACGTAAAATTATATCACGGTAAATTGAAATGTTCTATTATCAAATTCTGAGATAATTTTACACTGTCCAGGTTTGACATGATCGCCGCAGTCATCTGTATATGTGTTCGTGTCCGTTATATGAAAGCCGGAAGTTCGCTGTTGACAACGTTGTACTTTAACAACTATTTTTATCTGTCGTCTGTTTTAACATCACCATTTGGCTCTTAGACGCATTTATCGGAGTCTAATCTCTCGTAAATATTCGGGCCGAATCGCTGGTTTGTGAATAACTTCTTTCCACCACTCACTGAGGCCCTGAAACAAGTTATGTTAACTGCCCATTCTACTAATGACGGACCATTATAAAAGTTTATTTTATCCACCCCTAGAAGAATAAGAGGCAAAATTAACCTCGGCGGGATTTGAACTCAGAATGTAAAGCGTCGGAGGAAATTCTTCTAAGCATTTCATCCAGCACGTTAACGATTCTGCTAGCTCGCCGCCCTAAACTTGGCTGAAAAATTACAGCAAAAATACCATTAAAGTCATGATATTTAATACATCATATATGATAGTCATTCGTCTCAATATTGTATACTTTCTAAGGCGACGAGCTGGCAGAACTGTTAGCACGCTGGACAAAATGCAGTTTTTCGTCCGTCTTAACGTTCTGAGTTCAAATTCCGGCGAGGTCGACTTTGCCTTTCATCCTTTCGTAGTCGATACAATAAATACCAGTTGAGCACTGGGGTCGATATAATTGACGTACCTCATCCCTAGAAATTGCTAACTTTATACCGAAATTTGAAACCAATATTATGTTTTCTACGCTGATAAACTTTCGTTGGTAAGATGGAAAATATTGATGTCTTTATGACTGGAAGTTTAATCGAAATAGTAATGGTTTAGTCTATGAAGAAGAATCAAAAATAACCTGTCTCACAACCTCAGGGCCAGCTTAAGGCCGATGAGATCGAGGACACCACTGAACGAATACACTCCAACTTTTCAAGATCACAGACATGTTGTCTCCTCATTCTGCCTTTTCTGCTTCTCCAACAATGGTTTCTGACCCTCAGATTTGACTGGTCTTGAGATACTTCCACTCAATCCCACTCAAGTCCTTCGTTTTTCTCCCCCATCCCCACCCCATTCGTCACATGTAGAGTGTCTTTCCTCGAAGCCACGCCCCCACTAATTTCAATCCTTCTTTCCCAGAATTCCTCATTCTGAAATTCCTTTCCTGTTAATGATTTCTCTGCAGTCATTAATTTCAAGTTATTCAAGAACAACAATTGCATCGTCCTCGAAGGATTTGCAAAGGCCTTGGGCATGGCCTCACTTTCCAAACTAAATATTAACAATGAAACGTACGAAATGTTTATTCAGGTGATACATTTTAAAAACATAGAAGACACACATTCACTGAATCAAAGGTAAACGTTTATATAGTATTTATAAATAAGTTTTTCATGACTTTATTAGTGACTTGACCTTAGCTAATAGCACGCCATTGATGAACTCATACTAGTAACACAGTTCACTTCTAAATTGAAACTCAAATATATACTTCGTGGTTTGTTTTACTGTCTTTTATCGACATGTACGTCAATCTGAACGAAAATTATTTTCAAATGTTTACAACTATTTTCATTTAAACGATCATAATAAATATGACTCAAAGTTATAAATTTTTATTAAGTAACAACAAAAAGAAGAAAAAAATACAAATGACTGAATGTTGTAATCAATTTTTACTCATACTCGCTTGAAGATCCTTCTTGCAGTCGACTTTCTATATCGGAGCAGCCTGACCTAGATGAAAGACTTGGTGTAACTAGTGTTACTCGTTGCGTGACGGGTAATTTTGGAACTATACTTTTGTCACAATAACTATTATCATACAATAATTATAATTTAATCTAAGGCCGTGAGCTGGCAGAATCGTTAGCACGCTGCGCAAAATACTTTCGTCCGTATTTTCGTTCTGAGCTCAAATTCCGCCGAGGTCCACATAGGCTATTGGGGTCGACAAAATACGTACCAGTTGAGCACTGGTGTCAATGTAATCGACGTGCTGTCTCCTTTGAAATTCCTGGCTTTGTGCCAAAATTTGAAATCAGTAATTGTGTTAAACTCTCTCTCTCTCTCCTTTTCTTCTCGTCTTCCCTTCGCACACGCGCGCGCGCATACATTCGTCGACATACTAGCTCACGGGAGGAGAAGCATCAGAGAGCTCAAAATTCCATAATTTGAATAACAATATATTTATTTCTTAGAAAGACACAAGCTCACAAGTTTGAGAGTGAAGTATCGTTCTTTGAAATAATCCTAATATATTACTGGTACTTCATTTATCGATCATGAATGAGTGGGAGGCAGTGTGTACCCCAACGTATCTTGAACACAAAAACATTGGAATTTGCGTATTTGAATTTCTGCCACGCTGTCACCCAATACAATAAGTAGGTGGTCCGTAGACTTGTTGGAAATAACAATCAACGCCTTGAAACTAACCTTAAAAAGAAAGGACACATTAGAAAATGTAGTCTTAGTTACATATATTTGAAAGAAAAAAAAACAAGATGGTCGTAGACGGAATGTATTTTGTCATAGTTCTGCTCGAGTCTGACTGTCCTAACAAAAACAGTATAAATACACCTTCCCCGCCCTGTCTCCTTCCCTCTCCATCCTCTCTTTTTCTCCCTCTCTACTCTCCCTCCTTGTACACACACGCACACACATACACCCCTACACACACATACACACAATATCATACGGTTTCCCGTGTGTTATTTGTTCACAGACAGCTTTATGTTCTCTTTATATCTACCTTTTATTTTTTTCATTAATATTTTATAACTTTCAGTCACATATATTTAATGACCGTTAAATTAAAATTAAAAAAATCACCATCAAACTTCAATAATATAACACCACTTCCTAGACACTTGTATTAAATATCGCTAAACAGCAATAAAACAATTTCAAGACAAGTAGAATATAGCTTCATTAGTCATTTGTGATGTTCTATAATTCTTTTACTGGTTTTAAGTATTCCCCATTAAAGGGCACCGCCTCCAACCAATGGTATTTAGTTGATCATATCGATCTCAATACTTATTTAAGTATTATACTTATTTCATCAATTACTTTTTATTGAACATCTAGGTTAAATTTGATGTCAAGGAACGCATCTCGACTCACCGTTTTCCCATTTCACCTCGGTCTACACCAGAGGTGGGGAAACTTTTCAGTGTGGCGGGCAAAAATTTACAATGAAAAAGGTCCGCGGGCGGATCACAAGTTCTAATTCTTATATCTGTGTAGATCTTGTATATATCTATGTATAATTCGATAAGTTTAACATTAACCCATTACCTCCCATAATTCTATTAACTGGAATTTTTTTATGAAACTTTGATTTCTAGCATAAAACAGCCTTAGAAACATGCTGGAATGATCAAAATAACATTTTAAATAGAAATAAGCGAGATATTGGGTGAAAAATTAGCAAACCTCATTTGAATATCAGAGAAATATACCTAGTAGATATAGCAAAAAGGTTAGATATGTGTAAATATTGACAGATAATTACGAAATTTGTAATTTTTAAGTGATCTTATATGAGATCACTGGTAAGTAATGGGTTAAATTAACGCGTAACATCTTCATTAACGCCGCCACTGAATTTAGGATATTTATATTACTTAAGAGGTTTCTATACTTTTCAACTAGAGTGTAGTTGGGTCTCAAAATGTGTTTTATAGTAAAAACAAGATTTTCGTTCTAATGGCAATTACCGGACGATTTTCTGTTCCAGTCTAACCGTTTTGAGTCGTAGTGGAAACGCGACCTATGTCGCAAATAAGCACACGAATAGCGTATAAATTTTATAATTGAAAAATAACTGTTTTGTACATACGAGTATGTCAGCCTGTGGGCGAAATATAATGGGCTCGCGAGCGCAATTGCGCCCGCGGGTAGGAGTTTCCCCACCCCTGGTCTACACAGACACGCAAACACGAGCGCGTACATTCATGCGTACATGTGTGTGTGTGTGTGTGTGTGTGTGTGATCATCATCATCATTTAGTGTCCGTTCTTCACACTAGCATGGGTTAGACGGTTTGACTGGGACTGGTAAACCAGAGAGTTGTACCAGGTTCCAGCCTCTACGGCTGGATGCCCTTCCTAACGCCAACCACTCCAAGAGTGCAGTGGGTGCCTTTTATGTGTCACTAACACTGGCCACGACTACGATTTCGCTTGGTTTGACGTGTCTTCTCAAGCACAGCAAATCACCAAATGTCTCGATCACTTGTCATTGCCTCCATGAGACTCAATATCCGATGGTCACATCTCCATACCAGCTTAGTTTTCTCTCTTGCATGTATACATATTTTAAATTTGATTAGAGAATATGTTAACCTCGTGAAGGAATTGTTGCATCCCAGGAAATACTGGTTCAATACCTAGTATTTTGGGGGAATGAAATTCCTTTAAAACAATAGATATATATAAAACATATAGTTTATATCCATTTAAAAGAAGAAAAGAAAATGGAGATAAGGAAGTTAATAATTGTTTATTATTATTAACAAATTGGTCATCTTCGCTTCTTACAGCTGTTTCAATTAATACTCAATAATTTAATTACAAATTTGTACATTAAATTTACATTTATGTGACATGAGTATAATTTCATCAGAGGAAAAAAGATGTACCTTTCGATGTTATATGGGGACATATCAATTCATTTCGGCAGACTGAAATATATA
>NC_068982.1:98730002-98736096 GCF_001194135.2 Octopus bimaculoides
TTGCGTCTCTGTGTTCGCCCCCACCATCGCTTGATAACCGATGTTGGTGTGTTTAAGTCACTGTAACTTAGCGGTTCGGCTCAAGTGAACGATACAATAAGTACGAGGCTTACAAAGAATAAGTACTGGGGTCGATTTGTTCGATTAAAGGCGATACGCTAGCATGGCCGCAGCCAAATGACTGAAACAAATAAAAAAGAAAGGAATACACACACACACACACACACACACACACACATATATATATATATATATATATATATATATATATACATACATGCACGCTTTTTTTTTATTTGTGAATTAACAGTGCTATCAATGGTTTATTCATCTGGATAAAATTCGACAATCTTTCATACGTTCTGCTTAAGAATGTTGCTAATTACCTCCATTTTGCATGAGGTAAGCATGGTGGTTCCACCAAAACTGATGGCATTTTACCACATGAAACCTTTGGTAGCGCTGTTAATTCACAAATTTGTTGGATAAATATTCATTCAACAAATGCAGTGTTCAGCACTCATTTTCATTACTCAATACTGTCGTGTATATATATATGCATGCATACATACATGCACACACACACACACATACACACACACACAGAGGAGGGGTGCTGAAAAGTTTCTGGTTTGGGATAAATGAAAATACAGGATGATCAGTTAATTATGATTTTATCTAACATATTCCTCTCTCAGATTCACACACTGATTGCAGCGGTCCTTCAGTATTTCTAAGCCTTGTAAAAGAACTCGGAAGGTTGGGCCTCCAGCCAGGCCTTTCGCAATACCCTTAAAGCCAAGAACTTTTCAACGCACACACACACATAAACGGGTTTCATGCACAGTTTCTATCAAAGACGTTGGTTGCAATGGGATTGAACTCAGAATAATATGGTTGCGAAGTGAATTCCTTAACCGCAATGACATATTTCATTTAAAGTACAAATAGTTGAGACACGCGGCTTTAAATTACCTGTTCAGTAGAAAACTGCCCAAATATGGCATCCCTTTCATCGAGTAAATTGCAACATCTGTTACTGATGAGATTTCTGTATCATCCTTTTAAAAAAATTACTCGCGTGCTATTGTTCTCAACGATATCAATTTCATTTTCTGATTTCTCAATTAATCCACCGCTAATACACTAATACATCAATAATATATGCAAGCAACAAAATGTGTGTGTGTGTGTGTGTGTGTGTGTGTGTGTGTGTGTGTGTGTGTGTACGTGCGTGTGGTGTGCGTGTGTGTGTGTGTGTGAATATATTATTTCGGCTTGTACGTGTATTGAATTCGGCAAAACATTTCAGTGTTTTTCACCTGGATATTCTTTCAAATTGATGAGGTTTTGTTTAGTACAGATGAAATCAACATACGTTGTGCGATAGGATCAATCTATCACATAGCCCGATTCCATCTCCGACCAACAAGCAAAGCCTATTTATACTCAGAAATGAAAACATCGTACTTTTAATTCCAGAATCAGGTCTTTTTCTTGTCATTAATATAGTTTGTTTTTGCTTTTTGTTGGATTTTTTTCCATCCGCATGACATCATTTTCTGTGTAGTAGAATATTTAGAATAATTTATTTTTCTTTTATTCAGAGTAGAAGTAATTATTTATTGTTCAAAATACCGAATGCTTCTTACAGAATTTTTTCTCTCATTGTATTAATCTTCCCTGTAAAGCATAGACTGAAATCTAGTTAAAAATTCTGCGTTGTTAGGGATTTTTTTCTCATCTGTAATTTATATCTTCAGTGAATTTAAGTCAAAGTTAAGTCTTTCAAAAGTTATATATAAACCATTGATGTATAGGAAAATTAAATGAAATAACAGAGCAAACTTGATTTTCAAAATCTAATCATTAATTATCAACATCGTTCGAAGTATAAGAGGTTTACTATATAAGTACGATTTATACAATTTGCCAATGTAAATAAGAATCGAAGAAATTTACTTAGCGTTTTTGTTTGTTTTTCTTTCTAATTTACAGATTCACTTGTTAACACAGGACCCACAAACATATTTCACCTGAGCTCTTTACCCCTTTGTTCATTTTTTTTCTTCTATAAGCACAGTTTTTACGAAATTCAAAGTTCTAAAGAAACAACAATTGTACAAGGCTGTCAAATAAACCTAAACCATCGAATTAGCCTCAGTTGATTGGTGGTACGTCCTCTTATTATCCAAGGTAGTATTTGAAATCTGAACCTTGGGCGACAGAACTAAAAATCACTAAAGCTTCTTGCTGGATGCTCTTTCATATTAACTAACATACTGACTGAAGGATTATAAAATCCTTACTTCTCTCCATCGTTCCATCACCAGTGAATCTGCCTTGGTTGTCTGTATGTTTGTCAGCGGTCGTGATCAACGTTGGTTCTTGTAACAACACCCGAACTAACCGATGATTCCATCTTATTGTTACACCGGTAATCATCCTGTGAAAGAGATTGTGTGTGGGGGGGAGGGGGTTGTGTGTGCTTGTATGAGTGTTGGTGGTGGGTAATGCATGCAATGTTCCTTCGGGAAAATCAAGTGGAGCGCTATTTAAATATTTACAATTGCTCCCTGTTTGGGTCATGCCAGATATTTTTTTCACAAAAGTTCGTTCTTTGATGACGATGCTTATAAATAATAATGTATAACATTGCTATGATTCTTGTAGGTGCCATAATTGTAGATGTTCTCATTTTCAACTTTAGACAAAATATACACACCTGCAGAGCACCAACGATCAACACACACACCCGCATATACATACATACATACATACATACACATAAACACACACAAAGCCTGCATCTTATAAACACAAACTTAGGTTTGGGTTAAAAGCAAGTGATGGATCAGGGGTTGTAGTAGCTGCCCTATGAAATAAACTGTTAACATAAAAACACACACACAATCATACACATGGGAAAATAATAACGCCTAAAGAAATTGTGAAAAAGTTAACGACATATACTCAGCGTTGAAATTGATATTCTTTTATTTCGGTTCACAAAAATAATCCTACATTTTTCGCTGAGAAATTTGAAGATTAAAACTATTTAAAATCTATCGATAGTATAATGTAGAATAACAGCGTAAATTGAAACAGGAACTTCAACTGAACTGTCAAGAATTTACCTCTACCATCATCTTAAGAAGCTGATACTTATCTGTGCAGCATCATGGAATCTTTCAGTCCGCTGTTTCTCATTCGATTTATGTGAGATGGGGTAACTTCTGAGATGGCATGTAATAAAAATAATCGAATTAGAGTTTTATATAAACCAATCTTCAAAGAAATATTAATTAATCAGTCTCTAATCTAAAAATTAGTTCATGACTTAACTTGCTTCGAGCCATATTGAAAGTGAATCATAACATCATTCACTTATCTGAAAATAAATGTATTCTCCAATTTATATGTAGTAATGAGTAATGAGCATATATACATTTCGGATTGTAAATCTAAATTAATATTTATAAGGCACCTTGTAGTTCGGCGAAACACGGATCACGTGATTCAAAAAGACGGGAAGTAAGATCATTTGATATGCTCAACCAGTAACATTTTATCTGATCCATATCGAAGTTAATTTGCGTGCGTGTATGTGTGCGTGCACGCTCAAATATCATTGCACAAATGTATAAATTTAGTAGTATTTGTGTATTTATGATATTTTTTTTTGTTGTTGCTTTTAGGTGCTACCACGGTAAATATAGATAGCCACAAATAACCCCAGAGTAGTGTTTTGATGTGTTGGTCTAGGAAATGCAGATGCCATAAAAACAGCTAGATATGACGGGTCTGTTTAAATGGGGTTGGGCGTTCGGTAAATTCGGAATTTCAAGGATTTGTTGAAGAATCGGAAGCGTGGCCACATCTCATCCAGAAGATGAGAGATCTGTGGAAGGAATCTAAAAATGAAATATCGTTCAGCTTCTGAAGATCATTAACTTTTGTTAACAAATTTCGCCCCCACTATTTCATCGATGCATTTTTGTTTCTTTATATAGCGAGGTTGTGGACATTGCTCTAAAGATGACTGAAAAGCAAAGTTGAGCATTCATAATGTATGTGACGTATTTAAACGTTCTTTGCTAGCAGATGAGTAATAATGGTTTCTAACTTAGGCTCAACGCCTGCAATTTTGAGGAAAGTGGACATTAGTCGATAATATCGACACCAGTACTTGACTGGTACTCTTATTTTTCGTCACCGGGGGGATGAAATGCAAAGTTGATCCCTACGAAATTTGAACAAAGACCGTAATGAGTCGGAAGAAATATCGCTAGGCATTTTCTCTGACGCTCTAACAACCTCAGCCAGCTTACGACCTTGCAGACAAGTAATAATTGCTTCAAATTTGGACACGAGGCTGCAGATGAGTAATAATAACGGTGTTTGTTGTTGATGTTGTTTAGACATAGGTCAACTTTTATGGAGTAGACCCATTATTAAAATCATTCCTACTGTGACCATTTTCTTGTATGTCTAGGACTACATCAGCCAATATGATGGAATATGGCTGCTATTTCTAGCAGGTTCAGCGAGTATGCACAGTCGCCGTCGTTGGCTCGTGTAATGATGTTTTAAAGAAATGTGTAATATTTTATTAATATTGTGTGACAATATAACTTGCTTTAATCAATTAATTAGAGCCTAAGGTGCTGCTTAATTAACTAGACTAGGGAAAAGGAGATTCCACTTGCACTTCCATGTAATACTGTCTTTAGTATAGAACCAATTAAATATTATTGCTATCTATTTAGAATCCAGTAGGAACGGGTTGCGTCATTGATTGGACATGCAAGTATGGCTGAGTGGTTAAGAAATTTGCTTCGCCTGCATGAGGACCCAGGTTCGGCCCTACATAGTGGCACCTAAGGCGAGTGCATTTATCATAGCCTCGGGTTGATACAAGCCTTGTGAGTGAATCTGGATAGATGGAAACTGTATAGAAATCTGTTGGATGGAGTGTATGGATAATTTAAACACCCAGCCTTGTCATTCTTATGTCACGCTGATTCCACCTGAGAATAACGTTAAGGGAACAAATTTCATCGGAGTACTCAGCCACTTCTTATGCTAATTCAATGAGCAGATTATCCAGTTGATTGAACGATTGGATGCTCATACGTCGAAATCAGTCGGAGAAGGGAGTCCAGTGTAGGCATTGATGACTGCAGTGAGCTCTTTGCATGCAGCATATCTGTATAAACCTGTACAAGCTAACCTACCGTTTTTGGAGACTCGTAAGGCACGCTTATGTGTCTCAGAAAAATCAGCCTGCATCATATAAACACAAAGTTGGGTTTTGATTAAAGACAAGCGATGGTTCGGGTGTTGTAGTTGCTGCCTTTGAAATAAAATATAAACATTTCTCTTACAAAAGTGTTTCTGAGTTAGTATTTCCTAAGCTAACAATGCATATCAATAGTTTACGTGTATAAATCAAGTTATAACGTTTGTTTTGCACATGTAAAAAAAACAGAATTCTGTTGTATACAAACTTGGTGTCCTGAACAAAATTAGAGAAGTTTAGCCATAATTAAAAGAATAGCTCCGGCAAGTTTTGAAGGAAAGAAATAAGTCGATACCACGACCCCAGTATTTGACAGGTACGTTATTTTATCAATCTCGGAGGGATGAAAGGCAAAGATGGCTTCGAAGGGATTTGAACTCATGATGTAAAGAGCCAGAAGAAATAACACGAGGCATTTTTCCAACGGTCTAAGATTCTACCAGCTCATCTCCCCCTTACCATTTGTATATTAATGCTAGTGCTCCTACCTTCGCAAAAATGCGCGACTCTAAAGGAAGTAACTCAAATAGTAAGACATTGTTGATTGTGGTGGCGACAACAGCGGCGGAACGGTAACGTTGGTGTTAACAATAGTGAGTAGAGAAAGATAGAAGGGGAAGAAGGAAAAAGAATTCAAAGAAGTGAGAGGCTTTGTGTTGTTGTTGCATTTTTAGTTATTTGACAATGTAAAATTTGAGGTAGTATAATCCAATAATGATGAAAACCAAAGCACAATGAGAAGAATCACGTTTACAAAGAGTACATTGTTATGTGACGTTCTAAATGAATGGG
>NC_068982.1:98736149-98741194 GCF_001194135.2 Octopus bimaculoides
TTATATAGTATTTCAGATTGTACATACATAAACTTAAGTTCTATTATTTCGTCATTTATATATTTTTACCTGTAATGCCCAGATTAAATATTTTCAATGTGCACATTTTTATTATTTTACAATCATCATTTTTATCCTTTTTTTTCATTATGCTACTGCGACTAGGATGTAGAGAATGAATAGATATATTTTCCTGCGTAAATATTATAGGATTTTTTCTTAAATGCGATTATATATTTTGCTTGTCCTCAAAGACTTAAATAATCCCTTTGTAGAGTGATTTCATTTATCATCTTAATTCATTCCATCTGTAGTAATTGATTCGACCGCCGATATTTCGAGCTGAATTGTGTTGCAAATTGGATTTGTTTTATATTGTATAAAATCCAAGTGATTCTCTCAGTTTCTAAATTATGGTCTTGGAAAAATCGTCTTAATGAAATAGATGCGTCCGAATGCAAGAATTGTTTTTTTTTTTTTTTTTAATATCATTTCTTGTGAATAACACGTTCAACTTATTTAGTATAACAATATTCATGTATTATATATTAAACATAGATATAACTTATTGTGTAATTAAAGTTCCGGTATTTTGTCATTTATACACGAATGACTATTCACATATTCTTAATACATCTAGACAAGTTCAGATGTAAAATATGCCGGTCATAGGAGAATAACTTCTCCATTTTGTGACAGCCTTTTTTTTATCTATTAACTTTTTTGCTTACTTATTACGAAATTCTTAAAATTTCTACTCGGTGGTAATCAAGTATAGCACTATTTCATTCTTTTTAGAAATCCTCAGCATGACGTAACCCGAAAAATATTAATTAAATATTTTATGAAATGAGACATTTCTTACGAATAGAAGATAATTACAGCCTGGAAAAAATTAATGGAATATGTGCATTTCTTTTACTTTATAGAACATTTAGTAGTTTAGCAATCACGAGAGAAGAGAGAGAAAATTCTTAGTGCAACAGGATAACTATTTCCAGAGTGTACTACCTTATGAAAAGATTTTATAGTGGTTAATATTTTTCAACTACAAATGAAATTCTAACGCCGTTTTCGATATATTCTTTCCGGTGTAGATATTGGCTTCAAGCTGCCATTTCATAGAAGACATTAAGCAACTTTATATTTCAGATTTTATCGCTACTTACTTGTAGAGTACTTTTGATGAAAATGATGTAATAAATATATTTATGTAACAATATCAAGTTCTACAAAACACTAAATATGTCGATAATTAAACAAACCTTATAGTTGTTTTGTGAAATCAGTCTAAATTCACAAATATTTTAGAATTTAACTGAAGCACATAGGTTAGGTAAGTATTTTAGTTATAAAATAGCAAAGAATGGATTAAGATTTTTTGTGGTAGTTAGTGAGATTTTACAGGGATGTGAACACAAAAATTTAAAATTATGAGGAGAGTCGGGATCTCCGATAAAAATCTTGCAAAGCTGAATAAGACACTTTTTAGTTCCCAGCAGTCGAATCTGCAAAAAAGTTCAAAGAGGTATGAGGTTTTTATTGGGAAAATCCTATCAGATATTCATAAATCTTTCTTTTGCTGTCTGGGTCCTGACCACTGTACTAGCTGAAATAACTCCATAGATATCCTAAGGAGAAATACGAATGTCAAATGAAAGTAATTTTTTAAAAAATTTAATTCAAGAAAGGGCGTGCCAAAATTGATGTGCATCTTATGAACTGGTACCTCATAAATAAAGTAGTTTTTCAAGAACGCGAAGTGAGGGTAACTGGACAAGAATGTCGACCCTTTGCCAGATAAGTCTCGGTGCATTCTAACGACAGACCTCAGCGGTCACGTATCAAAATCTCAACTTTGATCAACTTCAGTTATACGGTTCTATTCCGATACCCCACCTTTCACTCCATTTCATTAATCAAACATTTAATTGCACAACTTTATTGTTAATTTGTAGGTGCATCCTTTCTCAGAACGCTGTTTCCATCTCTGCAGGACATAAATCATCCTTTGTATGTGTCAGTTTTATATTGCGTCCTTCTTAGTGAGTTCTTCAAACAGAGCTTCAGAGAGATATAGTCAATTGTTGTCCAGTAATATACTACCCGTCAGCCAACGTTTTATAAGCCAGTGACCTGTCTTCTAACCTCCCAGACTATAAACAATATCAGTGCTATGTTACTGATTCACGCGCACTAAATGATTCCACGATGAGTATGGTACAATTAGATGTAAACTTCCATCAAAACAAAAAACTTCGACGCATTCCCAACCCTTAGCTGAAACCGTTTCTGCTTTTTTCTTTTTCTTTCTTTTTTTTTTTTTTTTTTTTTTTTTTTTTTTTTTTTTTCGAACTTCGATATTTGTGTATGAAATAAAAGGTTCTAAAACCTAATAACCGATTTGATGGTTTACTGAGGTTCAGGCCTGCAGGGTTAACTACATACATTTTATCAAGAAGCTAATGAAATTACGATAGCTATGAACAATAACTTGCAGCTGTGAAGTATATAAATTCCATAATTCGATATACAAATATAGATTTTGTGTTACTGCGGAACAAACATTTGGAATTTAAACAAAAATTTAGTAAGGAAATGTAGTTAGGAACCACCGAATGGACCTGCTTTTTTTTTTATTTTTATCAATGTAAACATTTGTAAATGGATTATTATGAGAGATTCCATGTATGTATAAAAGTGATTCACAAAGACAGTAAGCAATGGGCGATATATTACAGCAGATTAATGAATAAATTTCATATATGAAAACATAGTCTTCTATTGAAATTAATATCCGTTCTCAGCTTAAACATTGTTTATTCAACAGTATTCTATAAAATAAAATTGATAGCTACGGAATAACCTTGGGTGAACACCAATATGGATGAGAGCAAAAAGATTAAAGGGAGAAAAAAATTAGCGCAATAACATTTTGTAACAAAATGCTATTATTTTCGATAATCTCTATATATTGATTAGGATTTTTTTTTCTTTTATAATATTGATTTTAAACAAGCTTTAAATTATCAAAGCAATGTCTGAATTTACCGATTTTAAACCAAAGTAAAAAATATATGCATATCTAAATAAAAGTATCTCTTATCGGTTATTGATTATTAAAATGAATCAATAATCAGACGATGTGAATTTGATTGCACGTATCGATCTACGAAATGAGTGAGTTGACAACATCCATTCTTGATGTCATTCGCAGAAATTGCAATCGATTGCTTTACTAACATCCATCAATTTCTCATAAACAATTATCGATCATTTGATTAATTAAACTAATCAAGCCGTACTGATAAAATACTGAAATTTTGTTGTGTTTTTATACCTTTTCATTATTCCATTTCTTTAGCTTTTTACTTTCTCAAATTTTATTCCAGATTTCTCGGCAGAAGAAATCAAAGAAACTGGTAATTGCCACACATCCAGTCTGTTTCAACCTCATCAATATATATAAACAAAATCGAACACACAAACACAAGGTATGTGTTGTTAGTTCGTGGATTGGTTACGTTTTAGTCATAAAAGAATACATTCTCAATGCGGCTGGTATTAAAAACACCCGAAAGTAAATCATGGGCAAGCGAGACAACTCACATCAGGTTCCTTTTTCGGAGCGACAGACATCGATGTGTCGTCATGGTTGTAACTTTTCCATGTCGCGTTCCGAACAAGGCCTGCTGCAAGATATACTGCCATGCATGCATGTATACACACACACATACACAGGTGTCGGCTGAAAGATTCACAGGCTGATCAAGATACTCCCATGAAATGTGACGAAGAGTTTTATTTTTCAGCATGATCCCCCTTGCGGCCCACACACTTCTTCCATCAGCATTGCAGTGCTTGGATCCCATTGATGAAGAAGCTCTTATAATGTTCGTCAAAGAAAAGAAATCATCAACAGCTAATATGACGTCATCATCACAGCAATACAGGTTTCCAGCCAAGTGTTTTTTCATGTTGGAAAACAGATGATAATCAAATGGTGCTAAATCAGTAGAAAAGAGAGTGGGATCAACCGGTTCAAAGCCAGTTACGCACAGTGGCAGTTGAAAGTAAGGACATCTGTGTTGGAGCATTGTTCTGATGACACAAGACTGCCTTCGTCAGTTTTCCTGGGCGCTTGGTCTTGATAGCCTTTTATAACTGCCTCAGCAAGTTGGCATAGTACTATTGACGAAGCAGCCCTTTTACATGCCTTTTGTATCCCAAAAAACTGAGGCCATCACCTTACCTACAGATGAAACGACCTTGGCCTTCTTTGAAGCAGGTAACGAGGGGTGTTCTCATTGCATGGAATGTCTCTTTGTCTCTGGCTCAAAGTGATGACGTCAACACTCATCCTGGTTTGGGAAACGTTTAAGGAAACCAGCTGGATGTACCTAAAACAATGTCAGATTTTCCCGTGATGTAATCATCCGGCTGCGTTTTCGATCAGGTGTCACAAGACGTGGCACTCACCGAGCAGAAATCTACGTCATGCCAAGTTCGTTATGCAGAATATTCTCAACTCTCTCACGGGATATCCTAATAGCATTGGCTATTTGATTTATACTCAATCGCTTGTCGTGCATCAGCATGTGGCGAACACAATCAATGTTTCCCTCGGTGGTGACAGTTGCAAGACATCTAGATCTTGAGTCATCTTCAAGACTCTATCTTCCCCTCCTAAATTCAGCTTCCACTTTTGCACTGTTGATTAAGCTGGAACGTCGGCCCCTACTGTAGCAACCATGTCAACATGAATGTTGTTGGAGGCTAAACCCTGTTCTGCAGGTACCTGATAGTATCACGATGTCAAACTTTGTCCATTTTCTAGAGAAGTCACTACTAGTTACTTTTGAAGTCTTCTTTGAACAGTCAGAAATCAGTTTACCTGGAAAGAAACAATGCAGTTATTAAAAAGATTTGAAACTAATGCAAGCAAGATCTCACAGCACTAGCATCAATCCCTCATAGCCAACCTATGAATTTTTCGGCACACCTTCACGCGCGCGCGTGTGTGTGTGTGTGTGTGTGTGTGTGTG
>NC_068982.1:98741283-98749020 GCF_001194135.2 Octopus bimaculoides
GCATAGCTCAGTGGTTAGAGCGTCGAGCTTACGATCGTGAGGTTGTGAGTTCGATTCCCGGGCTGGGCTGCGTGCTGTGTTCTTGAGTAAGACACTTTATTTCACATTACTCCAGTTCACTCAGCTGTAGAAATGAGTTGCGACGTCACTGGGGTCAAACTGTATCAGCCTTTGCCTTTCCTTTGGATCGGTGGCGTGGAGAGGGGGAGGCTGGTATGATGCATGGGCGACTGCTGGCCTTCCATAAACAACCTTGCCCGGACTTGTGCCTCGGAGGATAACTTTCTGGGTGCAATCCTATGGTCATTCATGACCGAATGGGGTCACTCTTCATGTGTACTTACAAATATATATATATATATATGTATGTATATGTATATTCTTCTGTGATATGCTTTACTTGCATTCTTAAGTGTAAGAATGAATACCCCTTGCTTCGAATGCTTCAAAATCATATTCTACCTCCGCACTATGCAGTTTTGTCCATGCAAACTGAATATTTCAGGCCTCGAGGTGTAGTTTTCAATAATAGAGTCCTTTGCTCTCGTGTCTTCTTCAAAATCGTTGTTATCCTAATATCTTTGTTGCTACAATTATATCTTATTCTGTTACTACAATTATACCTTGCTCTGAGAATAGAAGTACTTGTAGTGGGTAGAAAGAATATGCACCTTCTACCATTGTTATTGCTGCCAATCATACGAGTGAAAGATGCGTTGTCCCGAATTAGCAGCGCCTTTTGGTTCATCACTAGAAAGTTTGAGGACATCTTCCTGGTATTTATGCACTAAGAGAATAAAATGTGAGAAAAACAGTTTTTAACCTTGTCCTGTGTACCACATGTGATACATGGGACATTCCCTTGGCGTCCATGTATCATAAATGATACATATTACCAATTTTTTTCAACCGCCAGGGTAACTTGGAAATTATTAAAAGAAAGCTCTAAAATACCCCCAGAACGTATGAAATAAGGACTAGCTAAAAGTTTAAGGCAAACTCATGGTACTACTTTGGACAAGCAAAGGGTTAAACATATACATGCTGAACTTCGATTTCTTGGAATGCACTAGTACCTAATGCATTAAGCCTCTCAGAATACTCGGTCGTGCAGACCTCCTTACACAACTAATTTTAAATGGTGCATCTTGTCTGCGTTCGTACAAAGTTCAAAAACCTTAGTGAAACGCTTTATTCTTAAAAGCATGGGTATGTCGAGGCAGTAATGACCAATATCACTTAAAACAACGTGTGTAACATAATGTACACGTAGAACGGCACTAATAGTAATAGGTTGTCTCAGAGAAACTTTTCAAAAAGACTTCTGCAATAAAAATCACGAACTCCTTCTCAATGTCGACGGATCGTCAGACAGTATTTCGACCTCAGTGACGAACATAACTGTAGTTCTGAGCTAAACCAATTAGAAACTGCTAAGCAAGATATTCACGGATTTGAGCTAAAGCTGACCAGGTTAAAAATAAATCAATGTAAGTACTTTGCAAAAGCAAAAGATTAAAATAACGATGTGTATAACAAATATGGTCGAAACATCGCGTCTCTCAATCCGCCGACATCATGGGTGAGCTCCGTTTCTTAACACGTCTATTTGATAACCAGCTTAACAGGAGACAGTTTAACAAAAGTTCACACACGCACACATACACTCACTCTCTCTCTCTCTCTTACAGAAAAATCCAACAATCGCCATTGAGTAGAGTAGAGGTAACTCAAAACAGTCCTGATTTTTTATTCCCACTTAAAGCTATTCAACATGCTAATATCTTGAAGAAAGATTTGATTATACAAAATACACCTTTCTCCTTATAAATATAGCGGTTTGTCTCTGGTCGAAGGATTTGATGAATCGTAAACTTAAGCTTCTTACGCACTAAGACTACGATCAGGGTTAAAATAAATCTAGTAATTTCACTGAGGTATGTATGCACAACTACTATGAAAAAAGGAAAATAAAAATTAATTCTTATAAGAGCTTTGCTGGCACCGAGAAACATCTATTTTGAAAATATAAAGTTTCTCATTTAAAATTTACTTGCAGAATTATCAACAGCTTGAAAAAAAAAGATGGTTATTTTTTCCGGTTTATTTTCATCTGTTAGTTGCAGGAAGGTCAGTATCTACGACCTATTGTAAGTTTGATGAACTCGAAATTTGGTTTGAGCCTAGTAGATTGACATCTAGAGGGGAAAAACCACATGGGCAGGGCAGAAATTCTAGAGGTCGCAGTTCTGAGTTAGAAACGTTAATGCAATGTCTAGTGCCGGATTTGGAGAGTAGACGATAGTTTAAGAGGGAGATCAGTGCACCCAAACTTGAATGAAAAGTGTATACAGATAGCTATTTCAGCAAGATAGAGGGAAGCCATTATTAGTAGCAGTAGAAAAGACACAAAGTAGATACACCGCATACGTGAACTAGAGGTTGCTGTAGGTCTTTACTAAACGGCTAAATAGCATTCAATGGATGTAGTCTAGGATATTTGCACGAGAGCAGAAAGATGGTCGCCAACTGGGCAGAGCTGGAGTATTTACAGAACCTGAAGAGGAATCTTAACCATCGGGGTGGTTTTGACGATGCTAAATACGTGAGGTTGCAATGAGAGATAGGGGGAGTTTAACATTGCACTTTGTAATTGTGCATTGTATGCAGGAATTCTTGTAGACGACTGTATCCTTGGTATGTGTAGCAGTAAATGTATCACTGGATAATATACAAAGACAAGGCTGGCACCGCTACAAACACTAACATAATACTTTGTTCAATCAACAACGACTGTACTCTAAGTCTCTTCCTTGGCAGAGATCACAGAAATAGGAAGATGACCAAAACTCAGAGCTCCCAACAGAAACCAACAACTAGAACAACCACATCACCACCTCATAATCAAAATATAATGAAATGACATATTCATAACATTTTCAGTACTACATTCATGAACAAACACGTATACAAGGAAACCCCAACACCACCAAAACATATCAACGCTCCAATATGGCCACAGCCCACTAGGTGGAACAAGTAAAAAAAAAAGTAAATAAATGAATGAATAAAACAATTTATAATTCCAAAAGTTTTATTTCAATAATCCCTCGTTTTCTTGCTATAACAAATTCTAAAAGGCTTATTTTTGTTTAATGTGCTTGTTTTGTTTCTTGTCTTCTGTTTTATTTTTTGTTTTGTTTTTTTCTTCCTCTTCCATTTTCTATACAGAGTAATCAGCTTACATAAATATTATCAACATCATTTATTTACTTTGTAACTGTTAAATATGAGAAAAATATCTACATCCTCTAAGTAGAACAACACTATTTCATAACAGGCGTTCTACTTAAATGTAATAAAGTGCTAACAGAGTCATTCAGCGGTTTGAAATAATCGTTCCTCACATTGACGCAAAGGCCACAAATTCAAACGGAGGAGAATATATATGATTAAATCAACCCCAATACGTATTTATTACTTATTTTATAGACCCTGGAGTGATTAAAGGCAAAGTTGACTCAGGCGGGATTTGAACTCAGTCAAGTCATGTAAGTGGATAATACCTGACAGCATTTTGTCTGGTTCTCTATAGATAATGTCATCTACCACCCTTGCCATTTTTCATAATAAAAATAATTTCTTAAATTTGGGAGCAGGAACAGCTGGTACTTTCTTTATCAACCTCAGAAGGATGAAAGGTAAAGCTGACCCTGGCAAACTTGAACTTGAAAACAACTAAACACCACAAGGCATTTTGTCTGGCACTCTCCTGATTGTCATCATCTGCCTTTGTAATTAATAATAGTATCTAATTAAGTGCATAGTTTTGCAAAGCAGACAAGAATCATCTTACTCATTGCACAATGCCTCACCTGCACAGGACTATGGACACATTAGCTGATACAGGAAACTAGCATCTTTATCCACTTTGCCATAGCACTCTCCAGAAACAACAACAACAACAATAATGACAATAATAATAATATCTGGATTTGGTGAGAGAAATTATAAAAATTTGGGTAAATGCATGTAAATGTTATTCTTTTTGTGAAAGAAATATTGAAAGCAATACCAAAAACTAAAATAGCTGACATTTCTTTTTTTCATTTTACAGTCCTTCAGAGCACACCTGATGTCACTAAACCTCAAACACATGCATCTATCATGTGATCAACATGGAATTAATGATGATGATTACTAGTAGTAGTAGTAGTAGTAGTAGTAGTTTCACTCCAGTAGAATTATTTAGTTAAGAAATAAACTTAGCAAAGAGAGAATGTTTCCATGACTACACCATGTCTGGGTTCATTATTTTTGTGTCAATCATTATTAATTAATCAAATAAATAAATAGATAAACAGCCAAACATAACAACAGATGTCTGTTAAAATTTAATTAGTGAATTAAGTATAGAAAAAGGAACAAAAATACAAAAACAAACCATAACAGAGTACTCCCCTGAAAACTCATTAAGGTTTTACCCCACCCCTCAAACAAAAGGAAAAAAATATTACAATATTCCCCTGAAAAGAATGATATTGGATTTTTAAAAAAAACATGAAAAACAAATTTGGTCTCATACCATGGACACCACAGTGTTTCTGTGATATCTATCACATTTTACAGATATTTTGTTAAATAACATAAATATAATGCTTCTTTGTATCTGTTATATATTCCCCTTTGAATAGAAAAATGAAAGGATTTTTTTTTCTTTTGTACCCACACTGCATTAACCCACAGCAGCTACAGGAAATTAAAACTACTTCAAGAAATACCAGACTCTCTATCATCATATATATGTATAAACAAACACACATATACACATGTATATATACTTGTGTGTGTGTATGTATATATGTATATATATATAATATATACACACACATATACACATGTATATATATACTTATGTATATACACACATGCATAAATATTTACACACATATTTATATATACAGATGCATACACATGCGCATATGTGCGTGCATGTGCATGTGTGTGTGTGAACAGAAAGATACACATATATCATCTCACTTTGAGAAAGAAGAAGTCTGAAAAAATAAATAAAGACAGACAGGAGGCCATATATTTCAGTTAATCAGAAATATCTAAATCTTAAACTACTAGTTATTTTATTAACTCAAAAGGGTAAAAGGCAAAGCCAATCTCATAGGGATTTGAACTCGGAAAAGTAAAGGAACATCACCAAGGAACTTTGTTCAATGCTCTGCCAATTCTGCCATCCACCGCCTTACTAGTTATAAGAAACAGAAGAAAAATGCACAAAAATGAAAATCAGAGAAATGGGAGAAAGAGAGGGAGTGACTGATAAAAGCAAATCAGTCTTGAAGACTGAGAAGGTAAACGTCTTCAAAAGACAAACATGTTAAGAGGAATCAAAGTTGTGAGGAGAAACCAAAATAAATAAAATAAGAGAACGTGAAAGGTGACAGTGCTAAATTAGAGGGGAAACAATAGAAGACTGATGTTATTTCAAGACTGCCAGTAATCTTACATGAAGGTTCCAAACAAACAGTAACTGAGATGAAATGGAATGCATTGTTATATCCCAAGATTACTTTGCAGGAGGAATATGAAAGGCATGGCTTTCGTAACATAAAGATCAGCATCAAGACACAAATCTCTGGTGATTCTCTCATCAATGGAAACGTTACAGTATTTTCAGACCACACTGAGATGGTATTTAAGTTACCTTACCCAAGCTTCAAAGAAAATATGTAGTCAATACTGCAGTTAATTAAATAATTATGCATACACTTGAAGCTGTACAGATCTTTAGATAACTATAACTGGACAACCTGTCCACCACAACAAGTGTTAACTGCCTTGTCAATGGACATTTGACAAAATGTGAAGAAAATATCAACCAATCAGCTGAAAGTTCATTACCATATCAACTAAACCAACTCTGCAAACATTTTCCACAAGAAATAGCATCTTACATAAAATATATCAGAGATTTGTTGATATTTCATGAAAATTCGATCACACTACCATGTGTATTGATGAAGACAGTAACAGGCAACCTTGAAATAATCATAATAGTGAGTACCTTCACTTAGGTCTTATTTTTGTCAAATTTCTTAATTATTTTGGGATTATATTCAAAGAAACAAAACTGGACATAATCAAGATTTTTATACATTCTAATAACAAAAGGACTTTAAAATAAATTTATATCAATTATATAAAATGAAAATTTCATCATCATCATCATTATTTTCTCAAGTTTCACTACCATTTCACCTGGTAAATAATATTAGTGGTTTCCTTCATTTGAGTTTGTATTGCATTTGTTGATGCTTGAACTAAAAATGCCACATGTACAAAATGAGTTTAAAGTTGTTCCTTAAATTTTCTCATACACTTTTATTCACCAACAAGTATGGAGTTAATCTTTTATTCATTGTCTAGTTTCAGTCATTAAACTGACCATTCTGGGGCACCACTTTCAAGGGTATATAGTTGAATACACTGACACCAGTGCAAGAACATTACTTCATCAACCTCAAAAAAGTGAAAGACAAAAGTAACCAAGAGAAAAATATGAATTTCCATGTCCTTATGCATGGGATTATGCCAACCTTCTCTGTATTATTCAAATTTTAGAATAATGTACAGTCAAAGTTATCATATATACAAACAGATTATCAAGAACATATTAAAAGAGAACACTCATAAAGATGCTCGCTTTTAAAAACCAAAACATGTGTGAGAGTCAAATAAAGGTAAACACATAAAGCTTATGTGTACCTCCATTATTAGGAATTTATAATGTGATATAAAGATGGGCAAATTTATAATGAAGATTCTTCACAATGAATAAAGAGAATAATATAATTTCAGTTTATAGAATATAGACCTTGGCAAAATACTGTTAAACAAGAAAGAGAGAGAGAAAATATAAGAAGGTAGAGGAAGAAGATAAACGGACAATAAGGCAGAGTTTGGGACAATCAATGACAGAATTTTATCTCTCTTTTATCAAATCAGATAATTGCAACATTTCCCCTACTGCACATGTGTTATGCAGGTCTATTTGGATAACAGAACCACTGGAGTGTGTGTGTGTGTGTGTGACAAAACTTTAAATGTGTATGTTTTTATGTAAATACGTACAAGTAAAATATACAATTCTAGAAAGTGGGAACCATGCCGTTTAAATACTGAGGCATTTATGCTAAGAAACCAAATAATAAACAAAACAACCAAATAATTTGCATGAAAAATGAGAAACTGTACTGCTGACACCTTTTCCAAAAGCATTAACAATAAAAGTGTGAGTCAGATTTCAATTGAGAGTCAAAAAACAAGTGTGACTTGGTTTGCTAAGAACTACTGCCACAATTTTCTCCCAACTAGAAAAACACCCTGTTCACTTCACTGAACCATATCCACACTAGTCTTGTTTCTAATCAAACTTGCAAGGATGAGAGTAAATGTTGACTTCAAAAAGATGTGAACAGAGAACAGTGAGGTGCCAATGCAAAGCACACATAAAACTATCTTATCATTGTTTCCAGCAAAGCTAATGGGGTGGAACATCACATATACCTTTTACCAGTTGTACATACTGTTTATAAATGGTTATGTTTGAAACTGCTTTGACTAAAGATCACAACAGCAAGGCAGTAAACCAGGTAGCATAAAGCATCAAAAGTGGCTCTTGACAGACTGTACTGCTACCACTGCTAATATAATTGTAAGAGC
>NC_068982.1:98749059-98758247 GCF_001194135.2 Octopus bimaculoides
AAAAAAAAAAAAATATATATATATATATATATATATATATAATATAATAAAATTTCCTCTTGTAACTTTGGTTTTCTTTTCAAGAATTAGGAATGTTCTAGTCAGGTCTCTCAACAGAAATATTCTGCTGCAAATTAAAAAAAAAATAATTACTGTAGGAAAAAGTAAGTATGTGTATTTATTTTTATAGTAGTCTGTCTACTTGTTATGTTTGTATGTCTATGTGTGACCTCCTGTAGATTGCAGTAATGATAACATGAGAAACTAACTGTATGATAAGCAATGTTTCAGATTCATAATTCACCACACACACACACAACATTGTTCACTTTCACAAGCATGTATACAACACTCTTATGCTTTCTGACCTCATGAAAACCAACAAAACTGTGTGTGTGTGTGTGTGTATGTGTGTGCATGCATGCATGCGTGTGTGCGTACATGCGTGTATGCGCACGAATATATATATGATGGCTGGAAGTCAGTTTCAAGTAATGCTATCACCTGCATCTGATTGGTCTCTTGAACACGAGTAGCATGGGTGTGGCTAATCAAGCCTGATAGGGACTTACACTCTTTTGCACAGATGTGGCAATGATGTGGTAATAGTACAGTACTGTTTTGGTGAATGACACACATTTTTTCCACACTCCCTGCAAGAAGAGATGCTGTATAATGCACACTTAACAACAACCCTGTGTGTGTGGCTTCTCTGGTGATATATATACACACACATACATACACACAGGCATACACACACACACACACTGGCATACACACAAACAGGTGGCTCTGTCAAAGCTAACAAACCGAAAACATCCAGATAATTGTATCAGTTACAAAAACTTCCTATAAAGAACCTAATTAGAAATTGAAGACCAAAAAAAAAAAAAACATGAAAAAGAAATATTGGGGCAGCTGCACATTGCAGGTGAAAATAGTAATGATCATATATATATATATATATATATATATATATATATATATAAGTTTAGTTGCCTAACTTGTAAATTTTCCAGCTGCTTAGTATAGAAGCCAACTATATTCTGCAATATAGATATACCCTAAAATACCCTGTTATGTGTAATATAGATAGATATACCCAAGGTAGCATGTAGACTTCCACACAGCTCACTTCTGTGTTAGTTCACTAGACTCTGTTGTAGCAAGCTCCCTGAAAGGACAAAAAAAAAAAAAGAAAACATTCAATCATAAAGAATAACATGCAGAATTTTCAAAAGACATATTCTAGTTTGGTGTTGACAACTACTGTTTTCTTTATTTCGAACTTATATTTCAATTTCTGTCAGATAATGTTTTCTATTCATTTACCCTATGATACTCAGACATACATACCTGGTGAAAGTTTTCTTGTTTTATTTGTACATATGAAAGTCACAGCTGGTTGACTCAGTCCAGTGTCAGATTACTGAACAACAGTTTTTGCCATATAACATCTCAGATAAAGAAAACTCAAATTCAAGGAGCTATAAATAACTGCCAAAGACAGGTACAATTGATAACAGAGTCACCATAAAACTGGTCAGTGTTTTGTTATTATTTGGCAGTATTTAACTCTAATTTCTTCACGAGAACCAACAATAAGAAAACTACACTTTGACTCTTCCCATTAGTCACTACATGAACATGAAATTCTTCAACCCTATGCATTACAGAACAATGTTTTTATAGTATATGAATATTTTTGTGTCTGCTCATCATTAATAAATCAATCGTGAAATATACTCAAGTAGTCTAACATATGTACTGTATCTAGTTGTATTCCACATAATAGCTGCAGGGTTGTAAAATTTAAAATCTTGATTTTCTGGTTACAAATCTAGCACCTATTAGGAAAAGCAACCAAAACTCCTGCAAATCACAACCTACTATTTTACACAAGGCATGAGATACTGAATAATGCAGTCACAGAAGCATCATGTTGGGAATACCTTTGATCAACAATAGGTCAACTCAATTAGGGCAGGCCTGAGGCTAAGCTACAATTAAAAAAAATCACAATTTTGTTAAATCTAGCTCTTACTTTTTGAGCTCTACTAACACAGTAATGAGTTCAACTAATACTGGAACAAGAAATCAAAAGCATTTCTAGTAAACTCAATATTACAAAGGAGGATTCCAGCACATGGGCATCTGTGGATACCCCAGAGAGAGTTATAAAAAAGAAAACTGACTTTATATTTACTGAATGAGACATTAAAAGATGATGATGATAATGATGGTGATGCACGAGAGGTACAAAGAGAGAAAGAGAGCTATTATATATAAAAATCCTCCAGTTTGGATACATTAAATATTTAAATTGTAGGTCATGATTTCTGCAATAAATGCAATTTGTTTTTCGTTGCTATCATTAATTTCTTTTTTTCTAAGATAATATTCAATATTCAGGATAGAAGGCATTTATCTCAATAAAAGATGTGCCAGTCTCATTAATAGCATCATCGTACATGCAAGGGGCCATGGAAAGATTCATGCAAGGAATATCCTTGCAAGAGCATATCTGAAAATGAGGTAATTTGAGAACAGAGCAAAGTGAATGAAATGATCATAGAATACAAAAAGCAAAATTTCCACTGGACCAGATATGTTACAAGGTTCACAGACAATAGGTGGACCTGTGAAGATGCCAAAGTAGTATCCAAGGCATTAGAAAAAGGTCATTCAGAAAGCTTTTACAATGATGAGAAGATGGCTTAGTTAAACAATTTAGGCAAAGATAGAAAAGAAGGCTCAGTAAAGAAAGAACTGGAAGTACATAGACCATCCAGTAGTCTGGTCAATACATTAAAACACCAAGAAGTAACTATATTATAGTTACATTATATATCAAATTTTGTTAAATCCTAGTGTTACATGTAATTTTTTTTAAATGACAAGCAAAAATGAATACCAGACGGTTATGCAATAACAAATTGCTAAATACACCGACATGAAGCATCTAAGTTTGATTCTGTCAATGTTCTGTACCAGGCTGACTTCAACCCAAGAAAAGACAGAACACAGTCATTGCCACCTAAACATTCTCATAAAACTCACCCTTCAGTAGTAGTAATTTGTTCTGATGCTGTATTTACAATGGGATTTTCTTCTGAAGTCGTCTCAGCACCAGGTGAAGGAATATTTTGTACACTATTTCCTGACTCTTCCTCTGTAGCTTTACTAGCTGCCGCATCATCATCTTTATCATCACTGACAGATTGTTCATGTTTGTCACTAGCACCATCTTCCAATGTGGTGTCATGGGTGCTATCGACATGCTGCGTTGTCACATGTAACTGTACAGCCATCTCATTCGCATCAGGTGACGGCAATGATGATGCATTCTTAGCATTATCACTGTCTTCCTGGATCTGCATATGATATTTATATGTTGTTTCTGTAGAAATTATCCGCCCTGTGACAAAGAGAGAACAGAAAGTTTGTAAAGGTCATAATATAGTGGGCAGTCACACAAGGATAATGATAAAGCAAAAATATTCGTGTAATTTTTCATACATGAATTAAAATGAGCCACCAGCAACACATTAGTAATTAGCATTTTATAAAGTAAAAAGCTTTGAAATTATTATCCATCTTAATTAGTGAGTGAGGCCATTCTAAAAAATGACATAGCTAACATGAAATATGTGGGTATTGCTGAGAAAAGGCTGATAAAGAAAATATATCTATAGAAATGAGTCCAGAGGAAATAGAATACTATCGATGACAGATCTTGAGAGATGTTGACGGCTACAACAAAAGATTTTAGAAAGAAGAGAAGGCATAGATTTTGAAGTGTCAAAGAAATGAAAGTTGGTGACAACTTGGGAAAAGATAGTCGCTGTTAGATATATTCACAAATTCACATAAAAATGATCAAAAGATGAGACTAAACTATTGAAACTTCTTGTGTAATGTGATGGAAGCTTCTCCTATTCCCAAAGGTAGCATATGTTAGCAAGATCATATACGACAGTTCAAACAAATAGTTCTATCTGTATGATAGTAGAGTTTGGCTAATCTAAATGTTACAGAGCCAAAGAGACTGTGAGGGAGATGAAAATCTCTTTATTGAGGTAAACTTTTATAAAGATAAGCATTCCACAGAAAATATCTGTGATAACCAGGACAGTAACGAAACTTTGTGGTGATGATGATGATGATGATGGTGACAATGATGACAACGACAGTGGTCAGAGTCACAATAACATAAAAGATAATTTCACAGCAAAATTAATCTTGTTAACTACTCAAATGGCAATATATGTACACATCTATGCAAGTGGTATGTGTAAAAACAATATATACCTGAACTTAAATCAAAGGTCCTTCCCTTGAGTACTTCTTTTGGTGGAGGGGACCACCAATTCAGAAGGGAACCCACTAAAGGCACTTGTCGAAGGAGACCCTGAAACATATAATAAAAGTTTTATTTTTGCTTTTAATCAAACATTATTTCAATCAAGAAAATTATGGATATCTCTATCCCTGTGCGTGCGTGCCTGTGTTTGTCTGTCTGTCTGTCTCTCTCTCTTTCTCTCAAATGTTCCCGATTGAAATGATGTTGGAATAAATAAAAAAAAAAGCTCCAAGAAGACCCATCGACCACAGCAGAAATGATATTACATCCTACAACATCCTGGGGGGGGGGGGGTCTCTGCTACACCTCCATTCTCTCTGCCTTGTCAAACATTTCCCCCACATCTCAATCCTTAACCCTCCTCATGTCTATCTTTGATACTACTCAGCTGTTCTATTCACCTGAGAGCAGAAGAGATACATACTACATCCCCTGCCTTTTGGTTACCTTCCTCCTCTTCCCAACCAGAACCACTTCCATTTCTCATTATCTTCCTATCTTCCTTGCCCAATATTTCCACCAATCACCTACTTTTTATGCACTCAGCCATTGCGCTAGCTCTCTCTCTCTCTATCTATCTATCAATCCATCTATCTAACTCTCTCTTTCTTTTCTCACTGAGCGCCAAGTATCTCCCCTATTATATTTTTTAAACTTCTTGTCAATTGGCATTGCTCCACCTCTCTCAATACCACTCTCCCTACCAGTCTAGAGGTCTTTGTCTTGCAAGTTACTTGGAGACCTTGCTAGTGCTGATGCTGAATAGAAAGCACTCAGTACACTATGTTATGTGGTTGGCATTAGGGAGGGCATCTAGTCATAGAAACAATGCCAAAGCAGACAAAGCAGCTTGGTGCTGTTCTTGGGCTTACCGGCTTCAGTCAAACCATCCAACCCAAGCCAGTATGAAAAACAGACATTAAATTATAATGATGATGACAAGTACATATACAGGGTGTGATGGGTAAATTGACACCATTTTATATTTTTTTATTTCGCACATGCATGTTGTTTGTTTTTGCTTTTGTCAACTAAACAATATAGTATGGTCAGTTGGGCACCATCTGTAAGAAAAGCAGAACCGTGACACAATTCACTCTGCCAGAAAATTGGAAACGACATGCTGCACTGCTCAGCATTTGCACCAGAAGCTCCGATATGAACTGAGGACATGTACCAAGAGTGATAAAAATCAAACGTCCAGCCAACATGATGGTGTTTGGAGTGATCACTAGTAATGGCGACATTATGCCTCCATTCATTTTCCCACACGGCTTCAGACTCAATACGGAGGCCTACATCAAGTGCCTGGAGGAGGTAGTGCTGCCCTGGTTCAAGAGGGTGGCTACTGGAAGACTCTATGTCTGGCAACAGGACTCTACATCATGTCACACAAGCAGGAGAACCCAGTCATGGCTGGCAGACAATTTCTGCGACCACATCACCCTTAACATCTGGCCGCTTAACTCCCCAGACTGTAACCTACTTGATAATTAAGTGTAGGGTGCAGTTGAGCAAGAGACCAACAAAACTCCTTGAAACACCAAAGATGAACTGAAGGCAAAGATTACAACAGCATACACCAACTCAAACAAGGAAACCATCCAGAAGAGTTGCAGGAGATTCCAAAGCCACCTGGATGCCGTGGTTGAAGCCAATGGCAATTTTATTGAATATATTTACTCTTTAGAGATGTCAGTGTTATTTTCATTTTTGAGTAATTTAAACAACAGTTTATTCACCAAACCCTGTTCAATTGTTGTATGTACAAATTTGGCTAAATGCTTTTTTTTCAATATCTATTTTTGCTTGCAATAGCCAGTTCTTTTGATCAAATAATTGTATCTCCAGCTGCTTCAGATGCCAAGATATCAAAAATTGTGTAGTAAAACAGTTTTGCTATGGAGTGGTGAAACTATTTTTTCGTTCTCTGAGAAAGCAACATTTTGGACTTACAACACTTTTGCATAATAGTACCGATATCTATATCTATATATATATATATATATATATATATACACACACACACACACATAAGAAGGGCATCCAGCTGTAGAAACGCTGCCAAATCAGATTGGAGCCTGGTGTAGCCATCTGGTTCACTAATCCTCAGTCAATCGTCCAACCCATGCTAGCATGGAAGGCAGATGTTAAATGATGATGATGATGATGATGATGACACATCATTATCATCAAAATAATACTGTAAAGTTCATATAGCGTCCAAAAAGTTGTGCCACATATTCAGATTACAGAACCTATCATAATACAGGAATTTCATTAAAAAACATTTCCAAGCCAAACAATTAACCAAATTTTCAGATGAATAAACCATATTGTATAAACAAATGTTACAGAGGTATTCCTTTTTAAAAGGAAGTATGTCTCTATAATCTTTGTACATTTTTAAATGTTTTTGTCTTATTTGTAATTAAGAGCTTATCCATTAGGGCGACTAGATCAGGTGCAATATCCCATACAGTTTATAGTTCAGTTCTTTTATGAATACAACAGCTGTCTCTTTACTGGCACTAATTTACCAGTTTCTCACTATCACCTTTGATGTCCCCAAAGTTTGGCTTTTTGTGTGTCATGCTCTCCTTAGAGACATTAACAACTTACTGATTATCATCTCCAACAATCTCCTATCATGGAAACATACTGTACTCCTAATTTCTCCCCTAAACATAAGCAGCATCTATCAAAAACACCAAAGGTCTCACCATCACTAAGTATTTCTCTTCACAAATGCACCTCCTCAACATAGCAAAGACTGCATCACAAAGACAAAGGCTTCCTCTTCAAGTCCAGAAAATACTTTATCCTCCAACTTCTAACCTTCTGCAAAGCTCAAAGGAAACCCATAGTGGAGTACTGTTCCCATACCTGGAATACTACTACTGCTGCTACTGCATATACAAACATTCTAGACCCATATAAAGGAAGACAACTTGATTGATTCACATAAAGTCACTTACCAAAACATTCCAACCTTTAGACACAGATGGATTGTTTTCTCTTTGCCTCTTTTAACATTACTACAGTGTGCTCTGCTCCTCAAACTCCAGTGAGGCACACTCGACTCACTTGATGCTCCCCCTTCATTTTGTCACCTCAATTATGTCACCCCCACATGGCGCCATACTAATCACTACATCTATTTCTTCCTCAAGAATGTCAAAATCTCAGGAATGCCTTCCAAGCCCATGTTTTATCTTGCAGCTGTCAATTTGCACTTCAAGAGGAACACCGACATCAATTTATCTAATAATGGAGGGCCTGTGAAAGCCAAAGGGTACAGTTCAAACCAATAGAGAAAAAAATTGTGCAGTATGTCAGCTGTAAGCATCTTATCTTTCTTGTGATAATGCTACTCTAAGAACTAGAACAAGTTGGAAGACTGAAAACCAGAAAATATGAATATTCTAAAAAAAAATGTACTAGAACATGTAGACAATAGTAACATTAAGCAAACACAATTTAATTTCAGAAGAACTAGTTAAACTTCTAAGGAATCATTACAACAACTTACTTCTTGTATAATACGTTCATGGTTTTCTCGTTGAAGATCTTTGCTAGCTTCTTCTATTCCTTTTAAGATCCTTTCAGACATTGTTTCGAGAAACTAAAACAGAAAAAAAAAACACAAAGTTTGACCTTAATTTCAAATATTTTCGTTCCAATAGCTTTAGTGTCATGTTTTGATTATTTTTATATGAATATGTAAACTATACATAACATCATTGGTATTATAAATGTTAAAGGTTTTAACCATCTTTACTCAAATAGTTACCATCTTTCCTTTCTTTAATATTCCTTCAAATCTATAATCCATCCCTTCCCAAAATCTTGTTACAGTTATAAACATATCTCAAGATCAGACCTCCATAGTATTCTGTTTGCTTTTAACACATTTCTGTATATGCATTTTCTTTATTAGTCTTCTCTCAGCAACTGTTTTTACTTTGTTATAGAGTCACTATGATAAGCTTGAACCAAAACCACATAAGGCATTGAGAAAGAACAGTTAATTGCATCTTTTGTTTTAATGAGTTCACAGCCGCCATAAATAACATTATGTTAGATATGATCTTCAATTAGGCACATCAATATATTACTGTTCTCATAAGAAACAAAGAAGACTGTAAAATGGAATTAATCAGCTGTCAGTCAGTAACCATGAAGTGATAAAGAGACCACTCCTATAAATATCACCAGATATCAACTGGACTGGCTCACATCATATAGAGTGCTCTACTTCAGATGGACTAGTGTACATTATACCAATATAGAGTACTTGAGAGGAAACAAATATCAGTCTGTAGATGATATCTAATAACTGTTTCCATCATAGGCACACAGTCATAATTTGGGAGGAGAGGTTAGTCAAATCAACCTAGCATACAACTAGTAGTTTATTTCATCAACCCCAAAATGATGAAAAGCAAAAGTCACCTTGGTGGAATTTGAACTCAGAAGATAAAGAAGAAATACTGCAAGGCACATTGATGTTCTAATAATCTGCTACCATTGGATATCTAATAATACTAGCCTTGCCTTAAGTTGGGACCTCAATTCTTTGATGGAGTTAGAGGTACACTGTCTTAGGTGACAAATCATGGGCATTTCTAGAACAGACAGAGACCATCCCTCCCTAAGCCTGGCTACAGGCAATTTGTGTGCATGTGAGAGAGAGAGAGAGAGAGAGAGAAAGAGAGAGAGAGCAAAAGAGAGAGAGCAAGAGAGAGAGAGAGAGAGCAAGAGAGAGAGAGAGCAAGAGAGAGAGAGAGAGAGAGCAAGAGAGAGCAAGAGAGAGAGAGAGAGC